>NC_137696.1:115242140-115440809 GCF_964034855.1 Anser brachyrhynchus | reverse complement strand
GAGTTAGAGACATACTTTCAGGAGTTTTGTTTTTGTGATCCTCTCTCATCTATCTGGGTCATGAAAGCCGGTAGGAGAATGTTTCCTTCCTGATCACTATTAAAATGACTTGACTTGGTACTGGTGGACTTTCAAAGTCCAAAAAAGTTTTTATTGCATCAAAACACCTCACCATGTCTCTAAGTATTCAGTGCTGCTTTTCAACGAGCATAAATATCAGTCTGCTGCCCTTGAGATTCTGGAGTGTTAAATCATAGATAAAGTATCAAACCTTGCTGTGCACACATAAAAAATAATAATGATAACAATAACGACAACAATAATAGTAATAATAAAGCAAACACCAAAACGTTCAGTTTTCATGTTGTTCAAAGAGCTGAACAAAATTCTGTTATACATGGTTTACTCATGATCTAAAAGAGAATTTTATTTTAGGGTTAAAATTAGTTCACTTTCCCATGTACTTTACCCGGGCAAAATTTCTGAGAGGAATGCATGCAAAATAATGACATCTTGTTTTAATAGGGCTCCCTGAAATCTGCCTGGGTGTACTATCTAATCGATAATAATATTACCAGAAAGTCTTAAAAACAGTAGTAAAACTTAAACTAGCAGAAACTATCTTTCAGTCTTTCAGTTGGTAAACAGAAACTATTTTATTACAGGAAAAATCTGCATTTTTTTCCAAGAAGGTATAAAAAGAAAGTGAAAAAAAAAAAAGAAAAGAAAAAAAAGTAAAAGATTAAGAAAAAGAATCTGTTAATTCAATTCAATCTTCAGAAAAGATCAATCAAAAAATAAAATGAAGCACTGGCAATCATACTGCAGCTTAAGTTAACTTCTTATTAAGTCTGTTGAGAATATTACAAGGCAAAAAAGTATTCTCCATGATTGGAGTTGACAATATGGTGTGTTTCCTGGCACTATTTCACCAACGATTCCATTCCTAATCTTGTTTGTAGAGAATTGTGCCTCAGAAGTCCGATAGACAAATCAACTAAGGTGCACATGGCTTAACAATGAAGGCAGTTAAACATTTGAACAAGTTTACATGCAAAAGTCATTAATTCTCCATCTCTGAGATTTCTTTCCATTAGATCCAGGTGGCTATGAGATATTCACTAGTGCAAACAGAAGTTATCAAAAAAGTAATAAAAAGTCAAAATTCCCTGTAGCCTTAAAAAACTGTGGATCTTGCCATTGGCAATCATCAAGATGTGCCGCATCATTCAAGAGCAGTTCAGGAGTGGAATACGGAAACAGAAATCATCAACTTTACTTTGCATTTACATGGATTAATTTGAATCATGTAAGGTTGCAGAACAGTATATAACAAGTGGATATTGTGTGTAAACAGTGCAGTTGAACTTTGTTGATCTCTGTCATCCAGTATCATGAAATGCTCTACAGTTGTCAGGGTTAGAGCAAAATCCAGAAAGTCACTAACAGTTTACAATATTTAATAAAAAAATAAATCAAGCAAACAACTCTAAAATACTTGGCATCATACAATAGCATATGGTGTTAGACCTTTGGCACTGTGTGACTTGGTCACAATTTCTTCCTTCTTTGGCCTGCTTTTCCACTTGCTTGTATTTCTTAAGATATAATGTCAAAGCAGAATTTGGATATTTCTGCACTCAGAAAACGGAATCTTGTATTCTCTTCTCTTCCTTTGTAATTAAGCCATTGTTTCGCCTTTTTCCATATCTATATTTTCTATGTCTCTCCAAGCAGTTCACAATCCATTTATGATGCTTTTAGTGCTATTTCAGTAAGGAATTCCAACAGCTTCTGCAGTCGCTCTAAGATAATGATCTGAGGGTAGGCAAGCAAAGTTCTGTTTTAACCAAATTCTTTGCATCATGAAATGGAGAAACAAACTAGATGAAATTCTGGTCTCATTCTTGTCAGTAGTGAATCTGACATTGATTTCAAAAGTTTTATTCATCATTTGATCTACATTCCATCCAGTTCTGAGACAAGATGCTGCCTGCATTCATGTGAGCCTGTAAATTTGACAGGCAATCCATTGCTAGGCAATCATAAAAAATTACTGAAGACTTTTGCTGTATGTCCCATCTGAAAGCAAATGCACCCAATCACTTATTCTTAATACATATGGTGTTGTTTTCTATTTCTCCTTGATAGATTTTTTAAAGGGCTGACAATTTCCTTCTGTATCAATTTATTAGCAAAATTGAGGCATCTTTATCCAGTGGTCCCAGCCAACAGCAAGTGGAGCCTGAGATATCTAAAGAAGACATCACTGTTTATACTGACACCTCAGCCAACATCTACTCTTGCTCAGCCTTCTTCTGCCAGCAACAAAAGTCCAAAAAAATCCAAATACAAGTTCCCACTCCTATTCTTAGCTTGATCTGGTATTTTCTAGATTACTCAGAAGCCAAAGTTAGTTATCAAAGAATGGTCTTAGATACTACGTTCTCTGAGCTGTACAATCAATCTGTACAAATATAGCTCTGATGCAGTTTCTTTCTTGGCTCCAGTTTCTGTGTCAGTGGTAAAGAATAGTTTCACAGTTAAACACACTTGCCATCTGTACTGTACTGTAAATCAGAGCTCCCATTGTTCAAAATGTCTCCTGTGAAGATCCTTTTGAATACCTTCGGTGTCATTTTTTTAAAAAACCCTCATCTTTTTGATATGTCCAGATCCTTTCTCTGATGGCATTTCCAAATGTCCCCACTGGTTATCTTTTTCTAATACGTCTAACAAAGAAATAATGTCAGACATTGAGCTTGAGAAATGCTTTAAAATTTACCATCCCTTTCCCTAAAAGATAATGTATTGGGATTCCTACTACTTCATCCATCTCTTTCTCTTCCCCCTGGGTGGCTGGGAAGGACCATCCCATCTTGGCTCTGACCCTCCACTCCTGCTACTGTTGTTGATATTGCTGCTGACTCTCTGTTGTCATGATTGATGTTTTGCTGACAGGCATATAAATCATGTCTGTTCATAATGGTTAATGTCAGTATTTGCATGTATTAGGTATGTTCTTGCTCTAAAACACTTAGCACCATGTGTGCTGCATTCATTCTGATACCTTGGGGTTTTGTAGGGAGGGGAAGGGAATTTGCCGTTTATAGATATTGCTGTTTGGGTAGTGGGGAGAAAAGAGGCTATTGTTAAAAAACCATTCAGATGAAAAGGGATGAGCTTTGCAGCTGCAGCACAATTCACTCAGACTACAAGACCCTACAGGATATATTGTCTGGCCGACAGCATATCGGCAGCTGCAAAAGAAGATGTAGTCGTAGTATCACTGGATTTTGAAGCGTATGGTTGGCTGTGAATGAGAAAGAAAGATGTTCCTTGGCCCCAATGGCTTTTTTTTTTTTTTTTCCCCGACACAACCTTTTGTGGACACCTGACCTCCTTTTACTGATTATTTCTGAAGAAGGTGCAATTCAGATTTCATACATTTTACCAGTCTCTTTTTTCCCTTATTGGCCTGAAACAACCAAGAAACTATTCTTATTATTTCATAATATAATTATCAATCATGGCTCCTCTGTTTCTGTCCTATCCAAAAGTTCTCTGAAGGGAGCAATTTGTCCCAGAATTTGGCAGCCTGGACAGCCTGCAGTTTATACAAATCCTCCTGTTGGGAATGAAGTCTTGGCAACTGATAGTCACATAGGTATGTGAAAGTCAAGACTTAAGAAAACCTAGGATCCAACCTCCAAATCTTCAGAGAGATGGTCCATTTGGGGATCTCCATTTTTTTTGATAGCCCAGGTTATAGCACAGGCAGCCTGTGACCCTCCCCAAGCAGTTGTAGAAAATAAAGTTAATTACAGAAATAATTCTCTTTGTAGACAAGGCTGTTTTCTTTGCAAAGCTAGAACTGGGGAACAGATGTTCTACCTGGCATTATCTATTTGTAATGATAATAATTGGTTTTACTTTCTACTATTAAATTATAAGCACAGCTCTTGGCACAGTTTTGGCCCCGGACATCGAGCACTACTCCAAAAGTTACTCAGAAATGGCTTGGAGCTTATGACCCAACAGATATAACCCTTAAATGATCACTTTGTATGATGTAATTTTTATTCACTTCTCTTCAGTTAACATTAAGGAATCTGTATATGCTTTTATTCTTCCAGCAACCACCTTAGTATTAAAAGAAAAAATATTGTAATGCAATACAATCATTGCAGAATGGACCCCAATGTAGTCTAAGTCGGTAACTTTCAAACCAGCTTTACAGCGTAAACTGTAATACAAGTCTAGAAGAGGTGCATGCATTTAAAAACATGGAAAATAGTTTTGTGGACCTTAGAGAGAAAATATATGTATATATATTAAAGAGTTGCATTTTTCTGAGCCATTTTGTAACTGTACTCATTGCTTTTTAGTATTTTTCCATTAAGAAATGGGCTACATTACAGAAAAAGGTAGTCTTCAGAAGTTCTTATGATGGAATAGGTTTATACTCTCACCTCTGGGAAGTGAAACCAAGTCTCTTGGTATAGCAGATATCAGTGATTCTTGTAAATGTCAGTGGTGATTAATTAAGGGTCTTGCTCAAAGGCACCTGTTGAAGGAAAAACGTCATGTATTTCAGAGGGAATTTTGCTTGATCAAAATGGAATACTCAAAATTTATGTAGATAAAATTAGCACTGAATAGAGAAAATACTAGCTTCTGAAACAATGAAGGTCAATCCTCAAAATCAACCTTTCCCAGACCAAAATGGCACAAAAACCATAATCTGCAGGCTGAGACTGTCTATGGATTTTTGGCCAGGCTCATTTTGATTAAATACAGTGCCATTTCCCAGAAGGTCTTTAGATGTAAGACACCAGCTTCAAGACTGAGGTCTAAAATGAAGTGGATTGCAAAAGCAACTTCTTCTGAGGGAAGACCTCATCAATATGTATAAATATCTGAGGGGAGGGTGTTGAGAGGATGGAGTCGATCCCTTTTCAGTTGCGCCCAGTGACAGAACGAGAGAAAACGGGCACCAACTGAAGCACAGGAGATTCCGGCTCAATATGAGGGGGCACCTCGTTACTGTGAGGGTGACAGAGCACATGAGCAGATTGCCCAGAGGTGTTGTGGAGTCTCCTTCTTTGGAGATATTCAAAACCCACCTGGATGCCATCCTGCGCAATGTGCTCTGGATGATCCTGCTTGGGAGGTGGGGTTGGACTAGATGATCTTCAGAGGTCCCTTCCAACCCCACCCATTCTGTGATTCTGTGACTCTGTGGCAGGTGAAAAAAAAAAAAAAGTAGGAAAGTAATAATGTGAATTCTTAGATAACAAACAGGAGGAAATTATTGGAAGAAACTCCAAGGTTGTTTAAAGGGGGGGGGGGGGGGGGGGGGGGGGGAGAGACGGGGGAAGAGAGGGAGAGGGAGAGAGAGGGAGTAGGAAAATGAAACATTACTATGAATTTCTCTATTAAATGCACATGCAATCATATGTGTCTTAAAAATTAGATTTTTCTTCTTTTTCTTTTTCTCTTTCTTTTTCTTTTTTTCTTTTTCTCTTTTTTTTTTTTCTTTTAACATTTTAAATTGTTTTCTGTCTCCCTGAAAGCATTTGAATATTTGTCTTTACATAAACATTAACACAGAGGTGTGGAATATTTTAAGACACCTCAGAAACATTCTTCCCTGGATTAGCCAATAGCATAAGGGTTCTGCAGATGGCAGGATGTGGCCACTTCAAGACAGCCAAGAATCTGGGTCTCCACCCTCATTTCTGAGCATGTGTAACCAAGCTGTCTGTCTGTCAGACAGTGGGAGAGAGACCAGTGTGGGAACTGCATGTACTATTGGAAAGCTTTTTAATGAGTATCACTGTCATAATTAAGAAATTATCTTTATGCATTTAAACAGAGGCCCCACTTATGTGCTGTATGAAATTCTTACTCTGCATCTCTGGAAATCATAGAATATTTCTTTTAATTGGCTGGGAACCCACAAGTTAGCACATGTATTATGGTAAGTATGAAAGGATTTTTTTTTATGATCCATTAAGATTAAGACGTACATGCATGCATTGCCAACAAGCACACCATCTAATCAATCTTGCATTCCATTATTCTGTTTCATACTATTTTGATGGGAAAATTCCTCTGGGTGGGCCATCATCCCTTTTATAAATTAAGAAATAAAATAAACAAACAAATAACCCACCCGCAACCCAGATTCATTCTAAGACTCAGGAGGTTCTCATATTAAATGACTGCATCCCAAATTAACATCTATTTTGTATTTGAGTTCAAGGGATTTCAATGAAAATTAGTGGTGGTTGTGCACATTTGGGAAAGGAAGGATAGACCCCCAAATACTACACGATTTCTTGTCTGTGATAGATTATTAAGGCTTGAAAGTCATCTTCCTATCGGGGAAAAATCAGTGATGTAGAATATTTTAGAATCATTTATTTGTACTGTATACAATAGTCACTGAACATAGGTGGTCACAGACTACATGCAGGCAAAACCTTATTTAGAAGTCTTAACCCAAAAGCCACTTTCGAGTTCTCCAGAAATAATTCTCACCAAGAACTGGATCTAATCAACGAGCATAAGATAGGCTGAACTCTCTGGTTGTTTACACAAGCTCCCCCATAAACCTGAATCACCAAAAACTAACAGTACAACATTCCTTGAGAGTGCATGTATTCCTCATAGACTAAAAAGGAATGTATAAGATTATGTTTAACAAAACCACCTGGTGACTCCTACCATAACAAAAGAAAGTTAATATTTTCAAAGGTGCTTAAGGCTCTGACTTTAGTGGAAGTCAGGTTTTATATTCCATAAAGGATTAAACATCAAGTCCACACACAAGTAGGATTCAAAAAGTGGTCATCTTGAAGCCTCCAGGTGCAACATTCTCTAGACACAGAGATGGGGTTCATCTGACCAAGTATAGTCATCTGCACTGCAGAAATCTGTATCTGAGCTCACTCCTTTTTTGTCCATGGAGGGAAACTGTCACATCTGGGGTGACAGTCATCTCATCCTGAAGTAAATATCTAAACTAGGACAGATAAGACTTTACTGGCAATAAAAAGATCTGGAAGGAGAATGGCTGAGGTGTCAGTTTCTACATTGAAGGCATCTATTGAAGAGGTCTAAATTCATGTGAGATGGATGCTAGGGCTTGAATTTTGGCTGATTTTACGCAGAGAACTAGCCCAGTTTTGACAGCACTGAGTAGCTTGTCACCTACTTAGTGCTTGGACTTATCTAAGCTGTAGAAGTAAGGTGTCTGTTCTTAAATCCTTTGGGAAGTACAATGCTAAAAGGCCTCTCAGAGCACACCACTATGCTCTGACAGGTGAGGGATCTTAACGAAGTGTTGCTTGTTGCTATGGCTTTCTTCTTTCAGAACTCCAAACAAGGGTCCCTACCATGCATACAGCTGTGACTATGTCCCCCTGGCACAGGAGGTTCAGGTTTCCCTTCACCCTGTGGGCTTCTAGAATGACATCTCCCACCTTATCCACGAGCATCCTAACCCTGGTCACAGGCTCTATCTCTCTTGTTGGCAGTGGTATTTCTTTTTGTTTGTTTGTTTGTATGTTTTTGAATGCCAAAAATTAAAATATCTATTGAACCCGAGAGATCAGATGGGACTCTGACATTTGAATGTTAGTGATTAAACACTTCATGCATAGGTGAAGGGAGAACTGAGTGAACTGGGTTGTAGCCAGTATTCTGAGAACAGTTTTACTGTTTGGCGTGAGATAAATCCTGGATAAAATATGTGAAATGCAAAAATGAGAAAAGATATGTCTCACAGGAGGAAAAATATTTCACTTTAATAAAGGAAATCAGAGGTATTAACATAGTTCCCCGGTTCATATCATTTTTAACATAGTATGCAGGTGACTTGCTTTTTGTGTACTATAATGCTACAGAAAGCAGTAGACTTTGGAAGTGTGAAACTGGAGCAAATCAAACAACCCCCAAACAATTGAGACATTTAACTGATTCTACGTTTATACAGCAAGTATGAGATTACCGTGAACACAGCCTACATAGTTGTGAATTCTTTGCATGTGTTCTTTGCATTTCAAGAGCAGAAAGTAGGAGGCAAGTTTATTAAAGCTGATAAGGGAGGTGGAGGATTTTGTAGGAGTATGCTTCAGCTCACTCACCTCTCCCAGACTTCCTTCTGTTAACTTTCTTGTGTCTCTACAAATCCCTGAGGCTTTGGAGCTCAAGCCTTAGGCTGTAGTAGAGTATTTAAGCAAATATTTTAATAGCTTTTCAACTCTTGTTCAAACACATGTGTTGCTCAGCAGCAGTTCAAGGGTTAATAAAAACACACAAACATCATTTACTATAATTTTATCATTAAAGTTAGAATGAAGACATTTTCAGCAACACGTAAGCCATTTTGCAGTTCATACAATGTAGAAAAAGCCAGTTTAGGTGGCAAATAAGTTATGAAAACATTGGTTTTCTCTTGTGCTTTACACTGGAGGATCTCAGTTCACCTTCTGTCAGGAAGAACAACATTCTCAGAAGTGTCCCTTCATGTTAGTGCTTATTTGACTGCACACCTGGAGACTGCACAGCTCTGAGTTTTAAGCAAAGGAGACTTAACAGTTTATGTTCTCCCTGGATATTTAGTTCTTTCTCTGAGGAAAGAAAGAAAAGGTTCTTATCCATCTTAAAACTGGATATCCCAAAGTGATAATATTTGAAATCAATGAAAAAATTCACATTCCTGTTATGTTAGTTACAGATCAGTAACTCTCATGAGTAACCCTCATGACTGTTCCATCAGTTTCAGCAAGTGCTGAAGTGCTCCTGAGCAGTTTGTGAAAAGATTTTTAAAATCAAGTTGCATTGAAATGCAACTGCTTAGGGAATGAAGGCTAGGCACAGTATAACCCAAATCAGAATTTGGTCTGGACAGAATGGTAAGTATTTAAAATTCACTTTGGGCACTTTAATGACTTTCCCCCATTTACTTTATGATACTAGTGATGTCATTAAGATCCTTCTGCACATGATTAGTGAAGTAAATGGAAGGAATCTACACATGTGGGAGAACTAGGAGAACCTCAAAAGCATGAAGGCCCATGTGAGTTATTTAAATGTATTTGCTCTCTACTGTGGGGTTGGAAAAAAATATGAAAGCAGCCACTCTTGAAACATCAGAAATTCTGCTTTCAGCTTCTCTTCTGGCAATTCTGGAACTTCAGGTAGGTTCTGGTTTGAATTTAAGGCTCTAGATGAAGTTCAGAAGTGTCCCTATTACAATTTGGCTTGGTCAGTTCTTTCACTTAAATGGGTTTTTATTGCTTTATTTTGTATGAGCTGATGGCATTGATAATAACTAAACATCCCCATTTGTTATTTCTCTCTAATAGACATATTCCCAAGTTAAAAGGCAGATGCAATTTTGATGTAGCATTAATTTGCACAGCTCTCATTATTTTGTCTGAATAGATTAAACCCCAAACTCCAGATTAGAAAACCTCTCCAGCCTGGGATAAGTGTGGGCAGTAGTTCAGACTCACTTCTACTTAGTGTTAAATCACTCATTCTATTTTTAAGATAAAATTTGAAGAATCCAGTGGTTTGTTATTTCATGTGAATAAAAGCTGCTGTATTATAATGGCTTAAGTACATGTCATACCTTATTCAGACGTATCCCCTAAGTGGTTTATATTTACTCTGTAAAGTTTATCCCATACAGATTGTTTATATTCACCTCTGTTAATGACAGAAAGTTTACCAATAAACCAAAGACCTGTGCTCTCAGATAGTTTAAGTCAAGGATTTTAAAACATGACTCCAATTTATAATTCCTCTACTTCAATACTGGAACAAGATGGCTAAACTTAGGCAAGTAAAAATCATGTAATGTTTCTGTTTAATTTCCTTGGCAGTAGAGATGAAAATTCTAGACTGAAATGATATTGTATGACATGTGAACCAACAGTCTGGCTAAACAGTCTTTTCCTTCACTTTTGGCTGTCTGGATCAATTCTTTGATGAGTTTGCTAACAAAGAACAAGACTGATTGTAATCTAGAATCATAGAATCGTAGAATATCCTGAGTTGGAAGGTATCCACAAGAATCATAAGAGTCCAACTCCATTTCCACCATGCTATTTGTACATGAGTGTAATTCTGCTGACTTTGGTTACTTTACTCCTGATTTACACCATTGTAAGCAAGGATCTCAGTTCTTGTCTATATAAGCAGACGCATATTTAATGTGAGGATCGTGGTCACGTACCTGTAAACAAAGAGAGAAATAAAATCTTATTCTGATCACTTCTAATCTTGGAGTTACTGTTTACACTGCCTATTTAAATAAGTAATTTTAAGTATAATTCCATAAATAATAAACACAGTATTCCAGGTCCTTTTCCAGAGGGAGTATACTTAGCAAAAGGAAGGAATGTTGAGGTCCACCTGTAAAATTATTTGTCCCTGTAAGAACAACAGGCATATGTTCTACATCACATTTGGGCCCAGTTTCTATGGCCCAGAACCAAAGTAAACACATTTTTCTGATGTAATTGTTGATTCTAGTTGAATTAGTGCAATGCAGTCATAGCTGTGAGAAACATTTTATTTGGACCAGCTCTCAACCAGAACTCAGAGAGGTTGCCTACCTGGCAAACCAGCAACAGTAGCTTGTTTTCACAAAGTTCTCCAAGTTTTGTACTCAGAGGAGCATATAAAAACATTTTAAAGCATGGGCTGTGGTTCTTCTCCAACTGACACTTGAGTAAATCAGAAGTAACTACAATGAAGTCAAATGCAGCCCTCCTGGTATATATGGGATAGGCTTTATGTTTGACTCCCTTGCTGTTTTCTACTCTGACGTACTTAGAGGAACGTACTCATATCATAGAACCATAGAATGGTTTGGGTTGGAAGTGACCTTAAAAATCATCTAATTCCAACATCCCTCCCATGCGCAGGGACATCTCACAATAGACCAGATTGGTCAAAGCCCCATCCAACCTGGCCTTGAACACCTCCAGGGACGGACCATATACAGCTTTTCTGGGCAACCTGTTCCAGTGCCTCACCACCCTCAGAGTAAAGAATTTCTTCCTTATATATAATCTAAACCTACCCTCTTTTAGTTTAAAGCTATTACTCCTTGTCCTGTCACTACACTCCCTGATAAAGAGTCCCTCCCCAAATGTACGGTTTGGGGTCACATACCATGATAGTTTTACTCCTCCCTTCATTTCCCCAGTGCACTTGCTGGCCACCAGACCAATGTGTAGCAATAGTAATAATAACTTGAGCTTACTACCTGAATGCTTTGCCAAAAATGCCTATGTTGCACTAACTAGTTTGAAATCATACCACTATATGCAGTCTCAACTGTCCTAATTCACATGCTTAAAAAAGGAGGGAAAGTAAGAGAGAAATGTAGATTTTTTTCAACCAGCACAGCAATAGCAACTGCTTTATAAATTATATATTTCTGAAGGAAAAAGAGTAAAATTACAACAGAAAGATTTTTTTTCAAAGTTTTAAAAACTACACGTCATGTAGATGTACTAAAGTCAACAAAGCTCTCTGTTTTGACTTTGGGAGGCTCAGGGTTTAACTAAGTTTTAGAGGGATAAAAACCCTCATTCCTCTGAAGATAGGTATATTAAATAATAAGTAAGCCATAGGTAAGCAACTGAGGTTTGAGAAACCCAGGAATAAACACACAAAAATGGTGGCTGACTAAAACTATTTACAAAATCAAAGTGCTATTTTGTACATATTTTCTGGTATGAAAGAGATTGCACATTCGATTTTCTTCTTTTTGTTTTGTTTTGTTTTGTTTAAATATTGTTTTAAATCATTTCTTAAATTTTATCTTTTTAAACTATTTTCAGTATTTTATTATTTTATTACTATTTATTATTTGCTGATTTTAAGGGACAAACAAAAGCCAAATAAAAGCATTCTAAACTAGCTTTTTAAACAGATTCTGGAAAATATTTCATTTTGTCTTCCTTTAAAATGAATTATTCCTGTTATTCCTATAACTTCACATTATATGTGCCTGAAGACTGGAAGATAGCCAATGTCACTCCGGTCTTCAAGAAGGGCAAGAAGGAGGATCCGGGAAACTACAGGCCAGTCAGTCTCACCTCTGTCCCTGGAAAGGTGCTGGAACAGTTTGTTCTGGATGCCATCTCCAAGCAATTGGAAGAGAAGAAGGTTATGAGGAGTAGTCAGCATGGATTCACCAAGGGGAAATTGCATTCGACCAACCTCGTTGCCTTCTATGATGGCATCACCAGCTGGGTAGATGGGGGGAGAGCAGTGGATGTCATCTCCCTTGACTTTAGCAAGGCTTTTGATACTGTCTCCCATGACATCCTGATAGCAAAGCTGAGAAAGTGTGGGATAGACAAGTGGACAGTAAGGTGGGCTGAGAACTGGCTGACTGGCTGAACTCAGAGTGTGGTGATCAGCAGCGCAGAGTCTGGCTGGAGACCTGTGACTAGCGGTGTTCCCCAGGGGTCAATGCTGGGTCCGGTCTTGTTCAACATCTTCATTGACGATGAAGGGAATAGTGTCTGCCCTCAGCAAGTACGCTGATGACACAAAGCTGGAAGGAGTGGCTGACATGCCAGAAGGCTGTGCTGCCATTCAGTGAGACCTGGACAGGCTGGAAAGATGGGCAGGAAGAAACCAAATGAGGTTTAATAAGAGCAAGTGTAGAGTCCTGCACCTGGGAAGGGACAACGGGACATATCAGTACAGGCTGGGGGACTACCTGCTGGAGAGGAGCTCTGAGGAGAAGGACCTGGGGGTCCTGGTGTATGACAGGTTGGCCATGAGCCAGCAGTGTGCCCTCATGGCCAAGAGGGCCAATGGGATCCTGGCGTGCATTAAAAGGAGCGTGGCCAGCAGGTCAAGGGAGCTGATCCTCCCCCTTTACTCTGCCCTGGTCAGGCCTCACCTGGAGTACTGTGTCCAGTTCTGGGCTCCACGGTACAAAAAAGACAGGGAACTCCTGGAAAGAGTCCAGCGGAGGGCCACAAAGATGATACGGGGCCTGGAGCATCTTCTCTATGAAGAAAGACTGAGAGACCTGGGTCTGTTCAGCCTGGAGAAAGGAAGACTGAGAGGGGATCTCATCAATGTGTATAAATTCCTGAAGTGTGGGAGACAGAGGGATTTGACCAACCTCTTTTCAGTGGTTTGTGGGGACAGGACAAGGGGCAATGGACAAAAAATGGATCACAGGAAGTTCTGCACCAACATGCGAAAGAACTTCTTCACAGTGAGGGTGACGGAGCACTGGAACAGGCTTCCCAGGGAGGTTGTGCAGTCTCCTTTTCTGGAGGTATTCATGGCCCGTCTGTATGCCTACCTGGGCAGCCTGCTCTAAGGAACCTGCTTTGGCAGGGGGGTTGGACCCGATGATCTTTCGAGGCCCTTTCCAACCCCTTCAATTCTGTGATTCTGTGATTCTGTGATATATATAGATAGCTGTTGATACCTGCCTACTTATTCATCTAAGGTAACTGGGAAAGGATTCAGCTTATTTTTTTCTTAGCAATGGAAGGGAAGAACTAGAGAGAAAGAGAAACAGCTGGTGAGAAAGGTAACAAGACAAAACAAGGGAGCAGTTGTAACTTTAGGTTTGGAAATGTACTTTTGCTATGCTCTAATAATAATCCAGCAGAGTGCAAAAACAAGAGCATGTAATGACAGGAATTTTCAGTGGTAGGAACAATGTGATTGCCTGAAGACTGAATTTAACTTTTTGCCACAGAAGAACCAGTTGAACATTCTCACTGACATTGTATGTGCACATGGAGAGGAAATAATATAGCATATCTGTATCCAGAGTTTCCAAACAATTCCCAGAAAGTCATCCAGTTACCTAAGAAATAAATGTTCTTTCTACCTTCTCTCCCTCTCCCCCCCACCCAACTAAATAATGTTGAAAGCTATCTTTCTTCTGTTTCCTATAATATTGCACAGGTGGTTCATTCATTCAAAGTACCTTCTGCTGTTCCAGATAGGTTATCATACAAACAAACAATGGAAACCTCTGCCCTGGAAACAAAACAAAATGAAACCAAAAAGGTCCTAGACATTGAATTCACAAGATTTCTTCAGCTTTACTTACTCTCTTCATTCAAATCCTTATGTGAATCAAAAAGAATTAGCCATAAATGATTTTAAACAAAAGATGTACATCTGGAAAGAGATTACTTTAACACAAATGTACAACAGAAATCTGAGAGTCACAAAATGATAATCTCATTGCATTCTTAAATGTCTTCAGCCAAAATACTTGGCTTGTAGTGTAAGTTTTCTCATTGGGCCTCTTCCGCCTTTATACTTTCATGAAATGTACTCATTTAGCACGTGAAGGGAAATTTGGTTCTAGATGCTTATTTAGCTGGATTTAGCTGTCTGCTAGTACTTATGCTGTGAGCCATGCTGATGTTCCCCAGTGTAGATGTGTCATTAGCCAGTATCAAATCAGTCTCTATATTTATAGTTTCTCTCAGAAAACACCATTCATATCATGTTAGCCTTTCACTCATCTGATAAAAGCTTATTATGCGTAGAACATAAGTTTTTTACTAATACTTCTAGACTGGTTTCCTGAGCGATAAGTGGCAGCATCCAATGTATTTTACTCCTGCCTAAGTCTCAGGCATCTAAAAGTAGTAGCCAGCTCTCTTCTTAACCAAAAAACTCCCATAGGCACTTTTCAAATTTTATCACTCATGCACTGCCAGAGATGTTTGCTGCTGGGACATGATACTTGTCTTCTTTACACAATGATCCAGGCCAATACAGTCCAAATTCTGCCTCACTTTTCCTGAGGAACTGAAGTTAATGTGTTAAGAACTAGAACAGACTAGAAGTCTACAGAGGCAGGAGACAAAAATAATTCTATAAGCAATTGCATTTAATATTAATAATACATTAAATATTAGTAATATTATAAATATTACTAATAATATTATAAATACTATAAGTTACTAATAGTAATAATACTATAAAAATACAGACACCTCAGGAAAAGCCCAAATCTACACTGCCCAGTCAGGAAAGTGAGGTAGGAATATTATAAGGTTAAACCCATGGGATTTCCCTTTTAAGTTCTGGGGTTTCCTACCCTTCTCCAGGGACATCCTCGGCAGCTTAGGCAACTACTTTAGGGTTGCCTAAACCTGTGAGTAACTGTGTGCATAATTGATGATGCCCCTCTGATAACTTTTGAATTTACTGACTGTTTCCACATTTCAGATATCTTTCAGACATGAAGTTCCAGCATGCACTGTGAAGGCAGACAGCTGTGTAAATGAGAAAGGCCTTATTAATGCTGCTGATGAAAGGCTGTGGTGCAAACTCAGCTGAAAATGAAACTAGACACCACAGAAAAGCTTCATTTGAGATATGCTCATAATTAGTTAATGGAGAATACAAGATTCTCTCCTCTGAAGAGTTGTGATACCTAATAGTTAATTTTTTCTCACTTTGAAATATTCATGATGTCTCTTTCCCATGTAGATTCTATAACAACCATCAAGAATAAACTCATGATACATTTGTATCATTCATGTAAAAATGTCAGCAAACCATGAAACGCAAACCCATCAGAAAAAAGGTGGATTTTTTTTTGACATTTGTGAAATGATCTCTCTAAAGTACTTCAACTACAGTTCTTACCAAAACTAAAAATAGGAAAATCTCTCTCTCTCTATATATATATATATATATACTTAGTGTAAAACCATTCATTGAAAGAATGAAGTAAAAGTTAAAATAAAAAATAAAAATAAAAAAAAAGAAATTTAGAAAAAGAATGTAACTAGGGAGATTGTCTCCTGGAGAAGCAATAAACAGGAAGCCACAACACATCGGTGTAACTGGACCACTGGAACTGACATACTCATCATTGGTAATGACAGCTTTCTTAGTCAAAATGAGAATCTTTCACCTCCTATTACACTGCGTTTAGATGCCACAAAGGTGGACTGCACTCACATAAATGTGTTTAATGCAGGATGCCCCACACAAACTATAAACTGCAGTTATACAGAGATGCAGAAAGAGTTGGAAGGGCAGTGGTGGCTTCTCATGCACCTCAGATGTCTCAGGGATTTTCTTTCATGACTCAACTGGTTCAATGATAAGAAGCCTGGGAAAAACAAACAACCAGACAAACAAATACACAAAATAAAACCCCACACCTTTGTTTTTAAATAGAATAAAATACACAAACCACCTATGGAAAGACACAAAAGACACTAAGACAGGTGAAAAACCTTTGGATAGATACTGAGAGGAAAAAAAAAAGTTTACAAGTGTCAAGCATTTATCATGATGGGCTGTATTTTTTTCCTAATAAAAATGGACAAGAGAAAACAATCTAATTTTCCTTGCATGTCATTGAGAAGGGCAGCCTGCAGTACTCCAGCGTGCTCTAGAAAACAGGTAAAAGCTAAGACTGGAATAGCACCAATGTCAGAGATTAGACTAGAAAACAGTTGGAGTCTGATTTTCCACAGACCAACTGTACAAATTTTACAGGAAGGTAAAATGAGCTTCAGCCTAGTAGAATAGTCTCAACCAAAGCCAAAAGAATGAAATTAATACTTTGCCTTTCTCATCTCATTTCCTTCTGGAGACCTCAAAAGATCTTTGAAAGGAGTTAGAAGGTGTTCGCAAGGGAGCGTACTGTAGCACCTACCTCCCTTGTCCCATGCAACCATGTTTGAGTTACCATAGTGAAGAAACGTGTTTGCAATGACTTGTGCACTAAAATGTCATTTTAGCTTTTCAGGAACATTCTACCACTGCTCTTCATGGTTCTCTTAATTCTGTCAGCTAGCCTGCTCCTAAATTCGAGGTAGCCAGGCCTCCTAATAGAAGTGCCTGAATTTCCTGTACAATCTGTAGTAAGAATAGTTGCATTTGAATGCCTCTAGAGGGAGAGCCTGTCTGTGTGACTTATGTACTCTCAGGAAAAATAACACCTTGACCTAGGAAATCTGCTTTACTAAGCCCAGAACATTTAGACAGGGTTTATTTAGGTGAACTGGATCAGATCTCCAACTTTTAGTCCGAGAGTACGATGCAGTTTACATGTTCATCAGAAGCTATACTTTGCAACTCTCTTCATATATTTTGTCAGAGTTGTATTACTCATTCACAGTAAGAACACTTAAATATTAGAAAACCTGAGTGGACTTAATTAGGCAATGCTTCAAACACTCTGGTGATTTTTTTTTTTTTTTAGTGTTCGTTTCTACAATGAAATCTCATGGATAAATATGATTACTATTATGCCTTCTTGGATTAATTAAAGGGGATTTCCACAGTATTTCTTTATTTTGTTTCAGGTAGCACGTCTTGGTTCCCTGAAAATAGCTTTCTTCCTTTACATATCTAAGACAACCTATAACACATCTGTATGCACAGATAGATTGTTTTAAAATGAATTTATTCCATTGAACTTAGATTTTATTATGTGTATACCAGGTGGATAGATGTTTTTAAGAAACTGCTTTTGCAGTTATGTCTTTTTTTTTTTATTGTTTTCCTCCCAGCTTTATATTCCACATACCAATATTTATTAACAGAGAGAGAAAAATGCAAAGATGCAAAGATCATGCCCTTTCCTTACTATTCATTTTGGAGCTGTATCTGGGCTATACTGAACAGCCTTGTTTCAAGCCTTGAACTTACGAACTGATGATTATATGAAATCCAGCTCTTAGTGTTATTACAGTATAATCTTCATTCACTTCATCACCCTTTTTATTTTTCCTTTTTTTTTTTTTCCTGCAAAGTCAGGTTTTGCTTTCTTTTCCTTCAGGGACACATGGATATCCATGCCCACTCCACCCTAAGTTGTGGCTAACACCAGTGATCAGATAGGCAGTTCCCAAAACCCACAAGTTCACACCGATATCAGTGGCTGAATGTTCTTCCATGCAGTGGAGGCATGATCTAGTCTCAGGATATGTTTGGCCTTCTCATATGCTTCCTGAGAATTGACTATAAATTTGTCTTTTGGGCTTTTCCTTTTCTTTCCATGTTCAAGAGTGAACTGGGCAGCCATTTGCAGTTTTTGTTGTTGTTGTTTGTTTGTTTGTTTCTAAATCCAGAATAAAGATAAGCTGCTATTAATTTATCATGGGTTTCTGCATTTCTGTCAGCTATTTCTTTTAGTTTGGAAGCAATATATCGCCAACACTATTTTCCTGAAAAAAAAAAAAAAAAAAAGATTGCAATAGATGGTACAAAAAACATAGCAGGGACAGATTTGACAGCCAACCATATTCATTCATTTAGTTGTCCACTATAGAAGTTAGTGTAATTAAAACTGTTCCCAGCTCTGCAATATTGTTGGAGGAAAGCAGTCTAGAAACCTTCACCTGGGCGGTCAGGCAGGGAGGAGAGAGGTTGTAGACATCACCAGATGGCGCTGGTAGATGCGGCGTGCAAGAACTGCACAGACTGTGAATGCTGATCTGCTCTTGCTCGCTTACAAACCAAAGCTGTTGTTTGAAAAGTTGTCAGGAGAAGCATCAAAGTTTCCTCCCTGCTGTAATTTCCCCTCTGAAGAGTTCCTCAGAGAGGCATTGCATTCTAAGCAGTTGGGTTTGGGTAGACGTTTCAGGGAGCATGCTTTGCCTAGGTGCTCAGTGGAGAGGCCTGTGCTAGGAAACCTGTTGTCCTCTGTGCCAGCAAGAACACCCAATGTGTCAAGAGTGAGTGGCAAACCTTGGGTTCTGAGCCTTGGATCTATCTGCTTGAACTTCTTTGTCCACTTACCGAAGAATTAAATATATATGGTTAAAAATATTGGCTTCTTGTGGCTAAATAAATTGACATCATCTTTATGGCTGGACTGTATTGCATGGTATAAATATACGGTGCTATGCATTGGTGTTTTCCAGTCGATGGTATCCCCAAACGACTTGCAACCTAATAAATGTAGTGTGAGACTTCTGCTTCTGTGCATTGAAATTGCTCAATTTCAGAGTTAAAAATAAAAAGTAATAAAATTCAGTAATTGAAAAGAGCCTGACACCGTTGTGCATACTCTTTGGATCCAACAGGTGTGAATACTGTTTATTTCATTTAAGCAATTTGGAAATGGGGGGACTATCACTAGAGTTGGGATGACTTTCACCCCTCCTTCATATGAATACATAAGGGCATTTTTCATGCTTGCTTGTCAATTAAAAATATAGTTTTTTGATGATATTTTTGTTTATAAAAAAAAACTGGGAAAAGGCTATACCAAAATTTGGACAAATATATATATATATATATTAATTCTGATTGATAAAATGGAAAACATTTATCTATTTTTGATTTTTTGGTAGCAAATTTTACTTTATTATTTATTTATTTATATTATTTGGTTATCTGTAGCAGTTACCTTATAACAGAATCCTGCTAAGACATTAAAATGAACATATCTCCCTTCTTTCTTTTCCCATTCCTTAACAGTTTGTGGGTTCTTTTCTGATCACAATTGGTTGGGGGATCTGACTTGTGTTTCAGGATTAGTGCACTGAGAAAAAGTGCTATCTTTTATATCATTAAAATCACTCCTTGCATCCTCTAGGGATATTTATATGTCTCTGATTCTTACGTGACCCAGCTTGATCCTGTTTAGCTTGTAAAATTTGAGAGGATCACAGCTCAAAGGGCTGTGGTAGGTGGACTGTCTAATTTTAATTCCTTGATGACCTCAGAGATGTTCCTGTGATACAGATACACACATACCCATCTGGGGCTGCATCCGGTAAGGTGCAGAGCAACATGGCTCTGCTCCAGCAAAGCACTTAACCAACCACTTAGCATGGAACCCCTGGGCTCAAGCCAAGAAGGAGGTACTGCGACATGACTTGCATTGTGAATTGCATTTAGATTTATGGCTAGAGTTGGTCTGAAAATCAGGAGAGGTAATCCAAATATAGTGTTTATTTTGCATTGAAAGGAGGTATTCACAAAGGTTAACTTAGTCTAATAGAGTCACTCACAATGGCCCTCTGGGGAAGTCCATCTTGCTCCTCTCACTATAGAGGATGTCTAGAGGGACTAACCTTGTGACAATAAAGTGAGCCTTTGTGAATACTGTTCCAAATGTCATGTACATAATATTCGCTGACCTGCTACAGCTCTTTGACTCTGGGTAAAGTTTCTGAAATGCTCTAAAACATTCCAACATTTTGGAAAGTGTTACCTCTTTGCTTAATCCTCAGGTGGCTGGTGTAATATCTAATATCTGGAACTGCGTTTAGAGCTGAACCTTGCTTTCAATGCCAGTGTTAAACACAGCTTTATCCTTGCAAGTTTTCAATTGTTCCTCCAGTTTACTGACTGAGGTGGATCACTGACACATCTGTGTATCATATGATGTTGATTTTTTCAGTGACAGCTTCTGCAAAAGTGATGCACTTTTCTAAGTTGTTAAAGTTGCTTTATGGTTTTCAGCTCCTCTCCTTCACCTCAGCCATATACAGGGACAAAGTTGTGTTGAACAAGTGAAGACTAAGATATTAACATGGACAGTGAGTGTACAGTGAATGTGCAATCTGCATGATATTATAGGTTAAAAATGATAATACATGACTCTAGGATATTTTGTAGTATAAATCCATGTAAGTGTGTGTCAGAGCTTGTCTTTTTAGGTTGCCTTTGCATTCGCGATTTTAAGACTTTTTTGAGGCCTTCAAAATGTTTCTAATTCTGTTTTGAATGCAGAATTAAACTTGGGGTAGATCTTTTGGGACACCGGCAGTCATAATCTTCTGCCATGAAGAGCAGAAAAGGAGAGGTCAAGGTACAAAATCTCAGTAGATGCTGCTGAAGATGATTGGTAGAAACTTGCTCCCTCATAGTTTAGATGTGTTACATTAATGTGTTGTGGTAAATGAAGGATTTCAAAGGAAGAGGACAAGCCTAAGAGAGATTATAAGTACCTTCCAGTTCTGTGCATAGATTCTGGTTACCTGTGCTTGTGGCTGGATCTGTTCTCTTGATAGCTTTCCAGTGCTCTATCTTTCCAGTTCCTTCAGCATTTAATGTGTATTCCTTCTGTCAGTTGATAACCCTGGCATCAGGGCATTGTTGTAAATAAATAATAATTTTATTTGGCAAACCTTACCCTTTGGAGCACAAGGATTATTTGGTAGTCTTTGTCCTACCTGATTTACTCTGATGTAAGACAGTAGCTTTAAAAGTTTTTCCTCCTGCCTGAGCCCAATTCTAAGCAAGGGGAAAAAAGGCAGATGATCAAAGCAATGATTTTTTTTTTCTTGGTGAAATATTAAACTACTGCCTTTGTTGAAATAAGAAAAAGTGCATTTTACACTTATTTTGGTTTTGATCTTATAACCAATACACAATTTTTAAGAAGTCAAATGATACACAAGCAACAAAAACAAACTATCACTAACAACAAACTGATTTCTTATCTTTATATTTTCTCTCCAATGCCTGACAAATGCATCTAATTTTCTATCATGCCCAGTTCATTATTGCTTCTATGGAGGCAGAGACTAGGGAAGGATCTGTGCTATTTGGACAGCATAGCTGTAGAAGTTACTCACTACCTGAGGGAATGTTTTGATGGACCACCATAGAAAGGGAACTGTTTCCTAGGGGGAAAGAGTCCATCAGCATAAAGTTCATGTCCTCCAATACACCTGCTGATTCACACACACACACACTAATAATAATAATAAACTATGTACATATATATCTATGTGCATATGTACACATATACATATATTGTGGGAAGGAAGACACTTGAAATGCATTTTGTGGCTGAGAAATTCACACAGTAGTGTTGAAAATAGATGGAGAAGGATGTGGCCTGTTTTGGAGTTCATATCTTTCATCATCTTCTGAAGTACAGCATCAGTACAGAATAGCAGATTCCTGTTTTGATTCATAATCAATGCCTGCATTTTAAACACCTAAAAAGCAGAAAAATTTTGTTTCTGTTTAAAAAGAGGTAAAATTAAAAAAAAAAAGAAAAAAAAGCATGTGAAGACATATGCTGAGACTGTAAATGCTCCAAGATGGAATAACTCCTGAAGGATGCTAGGTCTATTGGGAATTAAAAATACAGATCTGCTTCCCAGCCAAAAGCTTCCTCTCCCAGGATGCAGCAAGCATATTGTTTGCTCCCTTCCTCTTTGCACACTAGGCTGACCTTCGCCTCAAATAAGTCAGCCCAGCATGAGACCAACATATGGGCCTTTTGGGTCTTCCTCTGTCCAAAATGTAATTTTTAGGCAGTATGGAACCCCCAGTGGGACTGCCCTTCTGCCTCTTGAAGTAAGTTTCAAGACTTTCATTGACTTCTGTGGAAAGGGGACTGGACATTGAGCTTGCCTCTGGAAAAAAACAAAAAATAAAATGACAAGTTATATAAATCCCTGAAAGTCCATAATATAGTCATTACTCATGCAAATGCAATATTTAGACTATTTTAAATGCATATTAGTTGGAAAATGCATAACAGTATTTTGTATTTTCTTTACAAATAGAGCTTCTATATGTGCAAAGTACTGGATGATGTGGCATTGACACTGCAGTGAACAGCAATCCCTTTAGAAGAAGAAGAGTGGAGGGTATGGAAGGGCTGAGAAAAAGCACTTGATTATAAAATAAAGCACCAAATCCTTTATTTGAGAGAGGATCCCAGTATAGTATTACGTGATACTCAGCTTTCAGTGTCAACCTCTTAGAATTTCCATGACATTATGAACATCTTGGGACAGAGTTTGCTATGCATTTTTGTGGAAGGAGAAATACAAAGGTTTTGTATGCTTAGGAAAAAATGAGTTTTCTAACTTCTGCAGTACTGTATCAAGCCTAAAGTACTCTAGATTTGTTCCAAAGACTAATTCTGCATGCAGCTATGCTCATGGACATACACAGATCATAGTTAACGCCTACTCCTCCAAAAAGTACTTGAGAATCTGGATCTTCTCTTGTAAAACAAGATAAAAAAAAGTCTGAAAAATGTTATATAAAGCCCCAAAAAGTTCTTAAGGAAGAAATACCCAAGCCTAGAACCAGCTACACTGTGGTGGGTGGAGAGCTAAAACTGTGTTTGTGCTTCTCCATGGTATATTCTGAAGGAAGAGGTTGGTCCTTCCCCTTGTAAAGTCATACCTCACCATTCTTATGTATTAGCCATATGTGAACTATAATAGTCAGGTAATCATTAGAAATATCTTCCTCTTACTAGAAGCTGTGCAATGGACAGTGCAAAAATGTAATACCAACTGTAGCTGCTAAGTAAAAAATATCCTCTTTTTTGAGCATTCCAAAATACTATTCATGCAAAGGTTATTGGGCAAAACCAAACTTAAGGCAAAACAGATTAATTTCCATGTTTATATAGCACTTTACGTGCTCCCTACAAATCAGGCTGTGTAATGATGGGACTGACCTCTAAGTGTGGGAGTGCAAATAGGCATAACGGATCACCTTCTTTCTGTGAGAGAAAAACCTTCTCCTGGAAACAGACAGGCCAGGCAGTGTGCATTTTAATTAAAATCACATCCTGGGCATTTAAGTTTTCAAAAATTATTAGTATGACAGAGGTTACATTTTCTTGTGACTACTATTATTATTGTCAGACTGCCTGTTTCAAGTGGGGGGCTGAAGGTTACATATGGGATGGGGGAATGTAAAGTTAGTTGGAAGGGGTTAGTACACAGGGCCGTAGCCTTGGAATGCTCTTTGTTGGCTAGCGGTCTCTTGCTGTCTTGTCTACAGCTGTGCAAAAGACCCCTTAGGACATTATGTATAGCCCTCAGCAGTGAGTATAGTGCTATAAACTGCAGGTGACTCCGGTCAAATCCAATTTCTCTTCCTGAATGGAGCACATACTATCACTGGTGCATATTCCTTGCCAAGATAAACAGGTATAACAATTTTACAGATTATTATAGAGATTTTCTTTCAAATTTATGCTTGGAATTGTTGTGTCATTTAAATAATTTTGCATTGTTTGCACTCCTACACTTGTAATTGAAACTAATGGAGGATGATGGAATAAGATGACATTTGGGTGCATAAAAATAGTCTTACAGATGAAAAGATGAGCCGTTTAGCTTAGTAAATGACCACACTTATCTTTCATGTAGCAATTCTAGAACTCACAAAGAGGCTTTCTAGGAAAGTCTTAATTTCTTTTACCACTCACACTGACGTTTCTATGATTCATGAATATGCATTTTACAAACAAAGCTGTGCCGCAAAGGCATGAAATGACCTACCCAAAGCTGTACTAAAACTTGTGGTGCAGTCAGCAGTTGACTCATATTACTAAATCTGTTTCATTCTATTGTATTATTCTTTGGCACTTAACTAATATTCATTCCTTGAAAAGTCTTTCCTTTTGGAAATAAGTTTTGTTTCAGATCTGCAGAGAAGAACCCATTTAAAAACAGATGAGGAAAAAAGGATGACTTTAGGGAAAAGTATAAGAAAGGCAAAAGAAAAACAAATTATTTCATAGTTTAAAATTCCACTTTGAAGTGCATTTTGATGATTATCAGATAAAACCCTAAGGACAGAATTGGAATGACAATATATATATGCTTGAAGCAGCTCTCTTTTTAATGGATCTTTTGGAACTTGCCTAAGTTGCCATAAGAAACCCGTTTTTATCATGCCATACTGTAAATATTTTAGAACTGAAATTTGCTTTTAATAAAATTAACTACAAGTTCAAAATATTTAATGGATTCCATGGCAGTAAAATTAAGAAGAATGTCATTTTGTCTCTTTAATGTGCCCCCAAACATTCTTGCAATGAATTAGAACGTTGGTTGTTATTTTTCAACTCAGGACTTGGCAGGTGTGTAACGCGACTCCTGATAGCAGGACGGCAGATTACATTCTCCTATAAAACCATTTCTAAGGGACTTGGCACAAAAACTGTTATTGCATGTCTGCAGGTGTTTAGTAATTGGATTAATGCAGAACAGAAGGAATGTCTGACACACCAGCACTGAGAAACGCTGAGGAAAGACACATTCATTTCTGAGAGTAACCTGGAATGTATGATGACAGCCTGTTCACACACATAGAGCCAGATCTAAGCCTGCAAGTTTAAAATTAACTGCTGTGAGCAATCACCTTCCAGAGAAAAGTTTATCCAAACCTAAATACAATAACAGGAATTCTGTAAGAAAGGGGGTAGGGAGCTTTGGAATATGTTTTGATCCTGTTCCAAAAGCAACTTGCATAACCTTAGCAAAAGTCTTTGTATTATGCATATCACGGATCCCTAAAATCCTAGGTGTCTAATAAAAATGTCCTTGATAAACATATAGACCCCTGAAATTCTGTAAAGTTATAGAGACTATTATATAATCCCAAATCAAGGGCTTTCAAGGTAAATTATGTTCTTTTAAACATCTTGATCATGAATTAGAAAGGCTTTTGTAATGGCCAGAGACCAAAAACATAAATCTTGCTATATCGAGGAAAATATTAAATTAAGAAGTCCATTTCAACTATTAAACCCTAGAAACAAATTTCTAAAAGGGTCTCAGCTTAGACCCTGTCAGTGCTCAGAAAAACATTTGCGTGTAGTCTTTGAGTTCACATGTGCAGCTGACAGGTTGTCCTTGAGAATTCACTTGAGCATGGGTACTACTTTAGAAGGCATCTTTTGCACATATGGCTTATAGATTAACTTTAACAGCGGAGGGATTTAGGGATAAAAACAATTCTGTTTTCCTGTGCTGAGAAAGCAGGACTCTCGAGAAACAGTTCTGCTGGTCATGCTCCTGGGAGGACAGGAGTGATGTGGGTCCAATGAAGGCATTTTAGGAAGTAGTGTCTTTTTACCTCTCAGAGTATTATTCTATAGGTCTATACTGTGAGGGAAAAGAAAAAAAAAAAAAAGAAAAAAAAAGGTACCAAGATGACTGAGCAATGTGCTTTTTGGCTGTCTGTCTCCCTCAGAAGCACTACCAGCTATATATAGGTAAGAGAGACCAAAGCCCTATAACCAGACTTTTGGCTTATTATAGAAGAGCCTCCAAGTTTGGGTGATGCTTCACCCTTATTAGGGTTTAACCCAGTGCTTTTTCCAGACTCTGGAGATGTCTCAGGTGAGGATCTAAGCCCTTTTGCATTATTCCCCATGTCTCTGGCCTCCTCAAAGGAGAGGAGGGTGCACAACCCCATTTCATTTTCTTATTGTGGTTGGTTAGAATGACAATTTATGGAAGTGAGCAATGGGTTAATATCAAGATGAAGCAAAATTTGCAGCTCTTTATATTCCCCATCTGATTTTACTAACAAATGGGAATCCTAAGGGAGGAGAATTATTCTTAAGATTAAAATAGACGTAACATTTTCATTACACCATATTGCCTATAGAAAATAAATGTTTTCCCTGGGTAATTTAATCAAAATACCCTTGTTTTTTGGGAATAACACTTAGTTATTTTACCAGAGTTTTAAAAGCTTCATTCTGTATAATAAATGATTTTTCAATGGGGATCAGGATTCTAACTCTAAATGACCACGGGGCAAATGACAGCTTCGTGGAGGTCATTGAGACCTATGTGCTAACTTCCAGATGCAACAGTCACAGTCACTCCCACTTCTGTTGAAGGTGTCAGGCATGTTCCCTTATAACTTTGTCTTCTACAGGCATACAATTTCCCCTGGCTTGATCTATCGGAAGGCTTATTGTTGAGGACATGAGCAATAGAGGATTGACTGCCTATGTAATACAGTTCATATTGCTCAGATGAATTCATGTGCACATATCTACTGTTTTAAAAGTTCTTTAGGATGAAAAATTCAGCTATGGAAGGCCAGGGAAAGCCATATCATCATTCCTTTCACAGAGATAGCTCTGCCTTAGTTTAGATCCTTTCTGTGCATCGCATGAGCCAGAGGGTCCATTTCATATGGCATGGGGAATGCTTCATTTGAAACTTTCCTAGCTTTCACATGTTTGACATTGGAGCTTTAACACTCTTTGCTTGTCAGCTTTTATGCGTTTGCCTTTTTTTGTTTTAACTTTGTGGTGAATCTGCAAGTTTGGAATAGAACTGCACAGAACTGCTGTGCAATATGACGATGTTGACTATAGAGGCTGACTGCAGGCTGTCCTAACAGGTAAATGAATATTGTTTGAATGGCTCAGGGAATAATAAAGGCAAACCAGGTCCACACCTAATCATCCCCTTCCCCAGAAAGGTGATGGTGTTTCCATCTAAGCTTTTCCAGCTTTCCTTTTCGAAACGGGATTAGTCCCTAAAAAAACAAACAAACAAAAAAACACTTTCAAACAATTCCTGAGAAAGACTATGAAGGCCAACATTCTCTGCAGGTGAAGGAATGGCTGTGTGCTAGCAAAGCATCCCAACAGTGGGAGCTTAAATGACGTAAATTGCTAGGTTTGCAGATGTTTCCCCTGTTTGCATACTAACAGTGAATTTACTCACAGCTTACTGCTGAACACTGTAAAATGGATAAGCTGGACCTTTGGTTGAACCCAATACACACTGTCATGTCCTTATGCAGGTCTGAAAGCTAGACAGCCCAGACAAAATCAGTTGCCTCAGCTCCCTTTATTGTCAGCAGAGAGAGAAAGGTGATTTATGCTACTTTGCTTGGACATCTGGCTTGGGAAAGCTAACTTGTCTTCTAGAGGTACGGATTTTTCTCCAGTGAATAGAAAGAAACTTTACATAAGTTTAAGTCTGGCTTAGACTGGACCCGTACTTTCAGACTGTTGCACTAACTGATCTGAATCCCATTTCAGCACACAACATAAAGAAGGGTTCCTTTTACATTGTTAGAATGAAACAATACTGTCTCCTCTGGGTGAAATTGTAACACAGAAATTTTATACTACCGAAACAACTCCTATTGGCACAGTTATATCAGGCAAGGCTCACATCTCTTCATACAGCTCTGCAGGAAAATTATGCAGCATTGTGAGCAGATCCTGATACTTTTAGTCTCTGCGAGAAGAAGCATTTTCTGTTTGTGGCCATTTCAAGGACCAGCTTCTGGGAGAAAAGCAAGCTTCAGTATAACAGGGCTGATTCACCTACTCTGTGTGTATACTGAAAAGAATTACAGACAATAATACTCATGAAAAACAGCATTCGCCACCTTTACTGATGAAGTTTATTAGTTCTCTTCTTACATGAATATTAGTAGTAAAATAGATTTCCCTCAATAGAAAAGACTAGCAACAGAATCACAGAGTCACAGAATCATCTGGGTTGGAAAGACCTCCAAGATCACCCAGTCCAACCTCTGACCTAACACTAACAAGTCCTCCACTAAACTATATCACTAAGCTTTAAGCACAGCAGACAGTTTTAGTCATTGTCCACCATTGTCTATAACTAGATTTTTTGTTTGCTTTTTTTGTTTCACATTGGGCTCAGAGAGGATGAGTGCAAATTATGAAACTTTAAAAAGCAAATTTATTTTTTTTTCCACAAGTCAAGGAAGAAATGCATACCTCATCCCAAGAATAGATGTCATGATTATACTTCAGTTGTATACGTGCTTTTTAGGAAGAAATATGGGTGAAGTTGATTGGCTGTTTGTAGTATTAAGCTGCTGTCTGTATTTTTAAAGAAGCATTAACTGTACTCAGGAATACACCTTTATATATATATATATTTAAGATTGAAATTCCTACTATGTTATTTTTGTTTTAGTTTCTTTCCTTTATTTTTGTATTTTAAAAAATGCAGAAAATCAAGAGTCATGCCAACCAGAGGTAGAGATATGTTCAGACCTGTAACCTTACAGGTTCAGGAAAACTTCAAAGTTGAAACTGGTAGGATCTGGTTACAATTCATCACAGAGGATAAATTTATGCCTGTAAGCCATAACCTTTGGTCAGTCTCCTCTGTTTCTTCCTACTGGCTGAGAAATATACTCGTGCTATTCATCTGTCATGCAGTCACCCTGAATAAAATTCTCTCTGACTTTTTTTTTCTTTACTTTCTTTTCTTTCTTTTCTTTCTTTTATTTTTCCTTTGTTTTACTGGCTACTTGTATCTTCAGAAAAGATGGGAGCTATCCAAACTTTGTGCTTATCTACAGAAGACAAATCAAACTTTTTTTTTTTTTATGTCATCTGCTGTGCTAATGCAAATGATGGTAATTGCTGAGTCTGCTGTAATAACTGAAAAGTAGAATATTTCTTAATCACATAGCAATAGAATCCAGAGAGCAAATTTTCTGTTACTGATAACACTATGTACAGTCAGGATGCAGAACTCTGGGGCTACATTTATACCAGTAAATACAATGGACCAGGGATTTCCTCTGGCTCTGTGGCCTGTTGACGTGAGTGAACTCATGGTCAGTCAACTAAACTGTTTTACTCTCCGAAAACGTGTGGCTGCCTCCAAACAGGCAGTTGTTTTTAGGACTAGCTAAGACCTGAAAACTCTATGCAGGCATTATCTAGAAGAGTATTACTTTGTATCAAAATTATTCCAAGAGGTGTGCTAATAATTTAACATCTGACCCCATTTAATGCACTAATATGGAAGTAGTCAAAGATGCCAGGTGTTATACAGAGACAGAAATCAGTGCTATGCCACTCAGTTCTTGATATAAGCAGCAGTTTCAAGAAGACAGCTAAATAAATACAAGGTTCTGCAAAGATTTACATCATTTTACCTGGTGGAGAGGAGCTCTGTGGAGAAGAACCTGGGGGTCCTGGTGTATGACAGGTTGGCCATGAGCCAGCAGTGTGCCCTCATGGCCAAGAGGGCCAATGGGATCCTGGTGTGCATTAAAAGGAGTGTGGCCAGCAGGTCAAGGGAGCTGATCCTCCCCCTTTACTCTGCCCTGGTCAGGCCTCACCTGGAGTACTGTGTCCAGTTCTGGGCTCCACGGTACAAAAAAGACAGGGAACTCCTGGAAAGAGTCCAGCGGAGGGCCACAAAGATGATACGGGGCCTGGAGCATCTTCTCTATGAAGAAAGACTGAGAGACCTGGGTCTGTTCAGCCTGGAGAAAGGAAGACTGAGAGGGGATCTTATCAATGTTTATAAATTCCTGAAGCGTGAGAGACAGAGGGATTTGACCAACCTCTTTTCAGTGGTTTGTGGGGACAGGACAAGGGGCAATGGACAAAAAATGGATCACAGGAAGTTCTGCACCAACATGCAAAAGAACTTCTTCACAGTGAAGGTGACGGAGCACTGGAACAGGCTTCCCAGGGAGGTTGTGGATTCTCCTTCTCTGGAGAAGATATTCAAGACCCATCTGGATGCCTACCTGTGCAACCTGCTCTAAGGAACCTGCTTTGGCAGGGGGGTTAGACCCAATGATCTCTTGAGGTTCCTTCCAACCCCTATGGTTCTGTGATTCTGTGATTCTGTGATATTCCTTTTGTACTGAAGAATAGATTAAAAAGAGAGTAAATTTCTTTGAAAATTTGGGAACAGATGTATGGTCTTGCTGGTATTCTTAAAAGTCTGGGAAGGGGAATTTACTTTCTGTCATTTAAAAATGTTGCTTTTATCAAGGGAAGAGTAGTGTGTGAATAATGTATTTGCCATGAAAATCCAGCTTCACAAAACGCAAACAATATGAAGCATTCTCTTCTCACGAAATTATGGAAGTCTCAAATTTCAACCAGGATGAATAATAGTTTCCCACCCAAGCATATATTTTGGACAACTCCTGGAAACCTGATACATGAGCACTCTTCTTTATGGGAGATGTTCTGATTTCTCCACCAGTCTACATCTGTGTACCAGCCATTAAAGAAAAGCAAGGCACAGATTGTGTCAAATAAGACTCTCTCACATTTCTGTGTAACACAGGCTGCAGCCCAAGATGAAGCCACTAGAAAACCTCAGCAAAGGCAAGATACACAAGATTGTTTAGCCAATGATAACAGAAAAAGTTTAACACTAGATCAACACAAGTATAATTATCTGTTTCAAGAGGAGACATTATTCTTCATTTCCTGCCCTCAGCTTGTTGTTCTGAACTGTTAAACAATAGCTGTGTTTCATGCAAGAAAGGTTGTATTTCAGAAGCTGGTGAAATAGTTCCCCAGTGGGACCAGATCCAAAGGTAGATGGATTCACTGGGAGTGCCACTGAACTATTTCAGATAGGCCAAGACAGCCTGGCAAACACAGAAATGGTGGAAAAGGTAGCTTATTTGGCAACCAGAAAGCCAGTAGCATTATTTCAGCAGCATTTCCATTCAGGTGATTTCAGTTATTTTGCTTTACATTGTCTTCATACTCACTGTGCTAAAACAAGATCAAGGAATCCGCTTCCCTTTTTTTTTTTTTTTTTTTTTTTTTTTTCCGGTGAGCTCCAAACTACTAATATAGGCACAGATTTCCCCTTTCTTTTCCCTATAGTCTCTATGCAAATCTCTTATTTTTATTTTTTTTCCTTCTTACTCTGTTAGTCTCCTTCATCGATTTTCCACCTTTCAGTCACACTCTTTCAATCATACTTTTTTCTTTCAGTGTTATCTTTGCTGCCTACTAGTAATTTCCAGATGCATTGAACTTTCTTTTCATAGATCCAGACATCTTCCAGTCCCAGAAGGACTTGCCCTTGGCAGGGATTACTAGCCTATGGAGGCAGGCTGGACACCATCTCAGTCAAATTCCTGGAGTAACAGGTAATGAGAAGCAGCTAGACCTAGGGAAAAAAAAGAAAAGAAGCCCCTTTTTTTATTTTTTATTTTTTTTTGTGTTACTTTATGTTCCAGCTTTTGGCAACATCTGAACTCAGTATTTGATAGTGAGTCCGATATGAATACAGTGCATTTAGATTTTTGATCTTCCTCCAGATTCATGCCTGTTATGAAAAACCAGCAGTACCTGAAATCAGAAAATGTCCATCTGAAAAGTTTATATACTGGTACCAGTCATTAGATCTCTTGTATAATATATTTGCATGCATACCTCATCATTTTAGTTTAACATCATAAACATTTGATTATTCTTTCAGCTGTGTCAAACTTCTACCATTTTTAGGACTGTGAAAATACAGGTTACATGCTCCAAACACTTTGAAGTTTTCTGCATGTACACATGCTGAGACCAATTCTCACTATCTGCATATGCAAACAACATGACATGCAAAAGGAATTATACATAATTGGAAGATGTGCTGTAGTAAATTACTTTTTTCACTGTCACTCTATGCCTCTATTTGTACTTGAATCTCTTACTAAAAAAAAATAAATAATAGTAACATAAAGAAACAAACATGTACACTGTACATCAGAACCTGGAAATCTCCCAAGCCACAGTCTAGCAATTGGCAAAACTATTGGATAAGATTCAACAGGAAAACTGCAAAGTAGTGATGAGCTAATTTCAATGACAAGACACAAGACATGTACTTCTAGTAGAACTACATAAATTCAATTTTTGATTCTACTACAGGATTTTCTTCTTCAAGGTTTGGGTTTAAACAAAACCCCACCTTTTTTTTTTTTTTCCTCCCACAGTTTTACTGTTTATAATACAAGGAACTCTTTGCAAACAACTCTGCAAATGAGCAAAATGGACTTTATACTTAATAAGCCTCTGCTGCACACTACTGTCTCATAAATAATACCAAGTTCATGCATTCAGACATTATATAAGTAACAAGAATTTTTTCTGCAGTGGTTTTCTTCTTGATTATATAGAACGGTGTGTCATTCCTTTCTTGTATCAGTCATTTTGTCTTTTAAAAACTGTACAAAAGGAAAAAGGAAAGGTTGCGTGAATAGTGTGAACTGGGATAGAACAGAAATTTTGGGAAGAAGTTGGGGAAGATATATAAATTGCTTAAGAGTGTGTATAAAGGCATTCTCTGCAATCTCCAGTCTTTAAGTAACACTAAACAGCCTGCATTAGGTCTTCTTCAGCTGTATCAATCTCCACAACAGATGTTGATCCTGTGAATCTTTCAAGTGAAAACATTCCGTGATTCAGAGAAAATTTATGATTAAGAGATGGTATGAAGATGAGAAACCACCCGCCATTATAAGCCATGATGAACATGTGTGCAAAGTTACTGCAAAAGACACCATTCTACTCCCAGAAAAGGGAAAAAATGTTCCCTTTGGTTGAATCAACTGTATAAATTAAGTAAAGATGGTCCTCTCCTACTGTTTGAGTCTTTCATATCAGTTTACAAGCAGTAAAATCGTAAGAACCCAGCAATAAGTACAACAATGCTTCTACTTAACTGTCAATTTCAAGAAATCAGAGTATATAATTTCTTGAATGAGCCTCTGAATTACCATCTGAACATTAAAAAAGAAATATGGTATCAATTCATATACCTGTCTGTGACTTTTCAAACTGCAAGCAATTCATTGTGCAAAGTTTGAAATGGCTGTCTGAAACCATGAGACATATATTGCATTAACAAAAAGTTTGTTTAGAACTGCTGTTTTTATCTTATGAATGCTCTGGAGGTCTTTAAAAGACGTTTAGATTTAGAGTTTAGTGATATGGTTTAGTGGAGGCCTTGTTAGGGTTAGGTCAGAGGTTGGACTGGGTGATCTTGGAGGTCTCTTCCAACCTAGATGATTCTGTGATTCTATAACCCTTCTTCCTCCTGAGGGCAATTAGAAAAGGCGGAGACACAGAAGAATTTTATGGTGTTCCTACATTGTTGAGTTACATTAACAGAGAAGAAAAAAAAATGACATGAAAATTAAGTAACTATGTAAAACTAAAAAAAGTGCAAAATTCTGAATTTTCACATAACGGAAAAACAAAACAAAACAAAACAAAATCTTAAAAAGATATCGTGAATTGCATATTCTGTCTCAGAATGCAGCGGGCCTTCCACCTGAGGCCTTCAAAGGCAGTGTGGGCTGCCCCCCTCCCTGGAAGTCCCCTGCACACCACAGCTACGGTTTGGGTCTGGGAGCAGTGTAGGTCCTTCAGGACAGCAACTGGCAGAGAGAAAGCACGTTGTGTGTCTGCCAGGGACAGAGAAGATGGAGGCCCCAGTGCCTGTTGCTCTGGCTGCACTAGGACAGGCAGAACAGCAGACAGGCGCCTCTGTGGGCGTGACTTCTGCTTCTTGCTGTGGGATGGGGTGGGCCCATCTCCTCCAAACCCCTGCTTCTCCCTTTCAAGGAGGATCGGGGCTGTGGCATGGAGGCAGTGACCTGAAAGTCCTGGGAGGGTGCCAGGATCACAGCCCTGAGCTCTGGGGCTCAGCAGCAGCTCTACCTGCCCTAGCATGTGCTGAGGTGAGGAAAAGGCCAAGGAAAAGAACGTGAGCAGGATCCCCAAGCCATAGGAAGAGAGCACTGAGAGCTGACATGGGGGAACACCAGGGAAAAGCTCTTGCAAGTCCCACTGCATTTCACTAAGTGTTTAATTTTAATATGAATTTCATTTCCCAATACACCAAACAAATCTTTGATGTTTAAAATACATTTCAATTTGCCAAGATGAGTCAACTATACCCACAGGAGTAGTTAGAGAAAGTTTGCCTTGCCTTTATTTTGATCACGAGTTTTCTCACTCTGTTCATGTTCTGATCGACTCACCGAGGCAATTGGCTCCAGGGCAGATGCATTCTGCAGCGGAGAGGGGGATCGAGTCAAGGCCACTCGAGGCAGCCGAGGGAGCTGCCAGGACCTGGCAGCCCTCTTAAGGGAGGCTGACGAGGCGTAGGCAGAGCCAGCAATGCCCCTCTACCCTGATGTTCAAAAGCAGCCCCTAGGGAGCGCGAGCGACCAGGAGCGCGTCTACCAGGACGGGCAAACAGGGCGTGGCGCGTCAGAAGGGCGGGGTGCGGCAGTTTGCGTGGCAGGGCGTGCAGGTAGGGCGCACTCAGGCAAGGCAGAGTGTTCCGCCTCACCCATAAGAACAACTCATCTAACAGCTGTCTACCACTAGCTAGGCTGCAATGGTCTATACTAGGCAGAGAGCTCTCTCTAGAAAGTCTGGAACCACCCAGACTGACCGCCCACTCAAAAATGTGGCAGTTCAGGTCTCTGGATGCAGGGAGTGTCTGAGCCTGTTAATGCCATCTGAGGGAGGCAGAAGGACTGTGTGTGTGAGGTGCGAGCAGGTGGATGACCTGGTCCGCCTGGTGGCAGAGCTCAAGGAGGAGGTGGAGAGGCTGAGCGCCATCAGGGAGTGTGAGTGGGAGATAGACTGCTGGAGCAACTCCCTGCAAGGCCTGAAGGAGAGGTACCGGGGTGAGACACCCCAAATGGGGGTGGACCCTCTGCCCTGTCACTGTCTGGCAGAGGGAGGGGATCTAGGAGTTGAGGAGTAATGGAGACAGGTCCCTGCTTGACCTTGCAGGCGACGCCCCCCCCCCCCTACCGGCCCCACCTTCCCAGGTGCCCTCACACAACAGATTTGAGGCCCTGGAGCTTGAGAGAGCGGTGGGTGAGGATGAGGTAGAAAGTCTACCCAGGAGGATGCCTAGGGCGAGGAAGTCGACTCCACACCTCAAGACTGCCTCGACCAAGAAAGATAGAAGGGTAATCGTTGTAGGCGACTCCCTTCTCAGGGGAACAGAGGGCCCTATTTGGCGTCCTGACCCTACCTGTAGGGAAGTCTGCTGCCTCCCTGGGGCCAGGGTCAGGGATGTTGCCAGAAAGCTTCCCAACCTGGTTCACCCCTCTGATTACTATCCTCTTTTGATAGTCTAGGTTGGCAGTGATAATATTGAAGAGAGAAGCCTGAAGGCTATCAAATGGGACTTTAGGGGACTGAGACGGTTAGTAGGTGGAGTGGGAGTACAGGTGGTGTTTTCGTCCTTCCCTACAGTGGCAGGGAGGGGTACAGAGAGGACACGGAAAGCCCACCTGATTAACACGTGGCTCAGAGGCTGGTGCCAACACAGAAATTTTGTTTTTTTTTGACCATAGGGCGCTTTACTCAGCACCCGGCCTGATGGCCGCAGATGGGTCCCACCTATCTCTAAAGGGAAAATGGATCCTAGCCCAGGACCTGGCAGGGCTCATTGAGAGGGTTTTAAACTAGGTAAGAAGGGGGACAGGGCTGAAATAAGGCTTGTTGGAGCTGTGCCAGGGGGAACAATAGCAAGGCCGGGGGAGAAGGCAATGGCCCAACTGAAGTGCATCTACACTAATGCACGCAGCATGGGTAACAAACAAGAGGAGCTGGAAGCCATCGTGCAGCAAGCAGGGTATGACTTGGTTGCCATCACGGAAACGTGGTGGGACCACTCTCATGACTGGAGTGCTGCAATGTCTGGCTATAGGCTCTTCAGAAGGGACAGGCAGCACAGAAGGGGTGGTGGTGTGGCTCTCTATATTAGAGAGTGTTTTGATGTTGTGGAACTTGAGGCTGGGAATGATAAGGTTGAGTCCCTATGGGTTAGGATCAGTGGGAAGGCCAACAAGGCAAGCATCCTGGTGGGGGTCTGTTATAGACCGCCAAATCAGGATGAGGAGACGGATGATGAGTTCTACAGGCAGCTGGCAGAAGTTGCGAAATCGTCAGTGCTTGTTCTCGTGGGGGACTTCAACTTCCCAGATATATCCTGGAAGCACAACACAGCCCAGAGAAAGCAGTCTAGGAGGTTTCTGGAGAGCGTGGAAGATAGCTTCCTGATACAGCTGGTTAGTGAGCCTACCAGAGGAGGTGCCCCGCTAGACCTTCTGTTCACAAACAGAGAAGGACTGGTGGGAGATGTGGTGGTCGAGAGCTGTCTTGGGCAGAGTGACCACGAAATGGTAGAGTTCTCTATTCCTGGCGAAGTCAGGAAGGGGACCAGTGAAACCGCTGTCTTGGACTTCCAGAGGGCTGACTTTGAGCTGTTCAGGACACTGGTTGGTAGAGTCCCTTGGGAGGTGGTTCTGAAGGGCAGAGGAGTCCAGGAAGGCTGGGCACTCTTCAAGAAGGAAATCCTAATGGCTAAGGAGCGGTCTGTCCCCACGTGCCCAAAGATGAGCCGGTGCGGAAGAAGACTGGCCTGGCTGAACAGAGAGTTGTGGCTTGAGCTTAGGAGAAAAAAGAGGGTTTGCAATCTTTGGAAAAGAGTGTGGGCCACTCAGGAGGACTATAAGGATGTTGCGAGACTGTGCAGGGACAAAATTAGAAAGGCCAAAGCTCATCTGGAGCTCAATCTGGCTACTGCCGTTAAAGATAACAAAAAATGTTTTTACAAATACATCAACACAAAAAGGAGGACTAAGGAGAATCTCCATCCTTTACTGGATGCGGGGGGAAACTTAGTTACAAGAGATGAAGAAAAGGCTGAGGTGCTTAATGCCTTCTTTACCTCAGTCTTTAGCGGCAAGACTGGTTGTTCTCTGGATACGCAGTACCCTGAGCTGGTGGAAGGGGATGGGGAGCAGAATGTGGCCCTCATAATCCACGAGGAAATGGTTGGTGACCTCCTACAGCACTTGGATGTACGCAAGTCAAGGGAGCCGGATGGGATCCACCTGAGGGTACTGAGAGAACTGGTGGAGGAGCTGGCCAAGCTGCTTTCCGTCATTTATCGCCAGTCCTGGCTATCAGGGGAGGTCCCAGTTGACTGGTGGCTAGCAAACGTGACACCCATCTACAAGAAGGGCCAGAGGGTAGTCCCGAGGAACTATAGGCCTGTCAGTTTGACCTCAGTGCCAGAGAAGCTCATGGAGCAGATTATCTTGAGTGTCATCACGCGGCACTTACAGGGCAACCAGGCGATCAGGCCCAGTCAGCATGGGTTTATGAAAGGCAGGTCCTGCCTGACGAACCCGATCTCCTTCTATGAAAAAGTGACATGCTTAGTTGATGAGGGAAAGGCTGTGGATGTGGTCTACCTTGACTTCAGTAAGGCTGAAAGTAAAGATTTGTGGTGAATGGAGTCAAATCCAGTTGGAGGCCGGTCACTAGTGGCGTCCCCCAGGGCTCAGTACTGGGGCCAGTCCTCTTTAATATCTTTATCGATGATCTGGATGAGGGGATCGAGTGCACCCTCAGTAAGTTTGCAGACGACACCAAGTTAGGTGCATGTGTCGGTCTGCTCGAGGGTAGGAAGGCTCTGCAGGAGGATCTGGATAGGCTGGACCGATGGGCTGAGGCCAACTGTATGAAGTTCAACAAGGCCAAGTGCTGGGTCCTGCACCTGGGGCACAACAACCCCAAGCAGAGCTACAGGCTGGGAGATGAGTGGTTAGAAAGCTGCCTGGCAGAGAAGGACCTGGGAGTATTGGTTGATAGTCAGCTGAATATGGGCCAGCAGTGTGCTCAGGTGGCCAAGAAGGCCAACAGTATCCTGGCTTGCATAAGAAGCAGTGTGGCCAGCAGGTCTAGGGAAGTGATTGTCCCCCTGTACTCGGCTCTGGTGAGGCCGCACCTTGAGTACTGTGTTCAGTTTTGGGCCCCTCGCTACAAGAAGGATGTCGAGGTGCTCGAGAGAGTCCAGAGAAGGGCAACGAAGCTGGTGAGGGGTCTGGAGAACAAGTCTTACGAGGAGCGGCTGAGGGAGCTGGGGTTGTTCAGCCTGGAGAAGAGGAGGCTCAGGGGCGACCTTATCATACTCTACAGGTACCTTAAAGGAGGCTGTAGTGAGGTGGGGGTTGGTCTATTCTCCCACGTGCCTGGTGACAGGACGAGGGGGAACAGGCTAAAGTTGCGCCAGGGGAGGTTTAGGTTGGATATTAGGAAGAACTTTACTGAAAGGGTTGTTAGGCATTGGAATGGGCTGCCCAGGGAAGTGGTTGAGTCACCATCCCTGGAGATCTTTAAAAGACGTTTAGATGTTGAGCTTAGTGATATGGTTTAGTGAAGAACTTGTTAGTGTTAGGGCAGAGGTTGGACTAGATGATCTTGGAGGTCTCTTCCAACCTAGACGATTCTGTGATTCTGAGGCCAGTGGCTTTGCAGGGCCCTGCGCAGGGCCAGCTCTCAGCACTGGGGTGGGCTGGCCATGGCCCTGCTGCGCTGAGCTGGCCTGGCTGGGCTGGCTGCTGCCTGGTGCTCGGGTGAAGGTCACCTCCTGGGGCTTATTACTAATTGCTAATGGCTAATTACTGTCCTTCAGGACAACAATGGCTAATTACTGTCCTTCAGGACAACAAGTGGCAGAGAGAAAGCACGTTGAGTGTCTGCCAGGGACAGAGAAGATGGAGGCCCCAGTGCCTGTTGCTCTGGCTGCACTAGGACAGGCAGAACAGCAGACAGGCGCCTCTGTGGGCGTGACTTCTGCTTCTTGCTGTGGGATGGGGTGGGCCCATCTCCTCCAAACCCCTGCCTCTCCCTTTCAAGGAGGATCGGGGCTGTGGCATGGAGGCAGTGACCTGAAAGTCCTGGGAGGGTGCCAGGATCACAGCCCTGAGCTCTGGGGCTCAGCAGCAGCTCTACCTGCCCTAGCATGTGCTGAGGTGAGGAAAAGGCCAAGGAGGAGGACATGAGCAGGATCCCCAAGCCATAGGAAGAGAGCAGTGAGAGCTGACATGGGGGAACACCAGGGAAAAGCTCTTGCAAGTCCCTCTTGCAAGTGCTCTTGCAAAGTCTTGCATTTCCACACTTACATTTCACTAAGAGTGGAAATATTTATGACCTTCACTTCCCTATGCCAAACCAGTAATTCGGTGCTTAAAATTCAGTTGAATTCTCTAAGCTTGATAACCTGTCCCTGTGAAAGTAGTCAGTGACCTGCTTTTATTTCAATCCAGGACTTTCCCACTGTTGTCCTTCCCATTATCTCCCTGGTACCGCTCGGAGTAAGGGCAAGGGGGTGAGCTGGCTGTGGGGGTTCCTGGCTGCCCAGCCGTGGTGAGCCCTCCACACCTTAATTCCCTTTTCAGCAAAGGACCATTGAGTGGTCATACTCTGGGAAGCAGTGCTCCTCTTGGCTGGGGTGGTCTAAACGGGCTCCCTTGGGCCTTCACCATTGTCACTGTGTCACCATCATTGCTTTGATGGACACATGAGGGCCATAAAGCGGTTCATGGTCTCTCAGAAGGGGGAGTGCAGCGCACAACCGGGGGTTCAACCCTACATAGTGAGAGGCCAGAGGCTTTGCAGGGCCCTGCGCAGGGCCAGCTCTCGGCACTAGGGTGGGCTGGCCATGGCCCCGCTGCGCTGAGCTGGCCCGGCCGGGCTGGCTGCTGCCTGGTGCTCGGGTGAAGGTCACCTCCTGGGGCTTAGCTCAGCTCGGGGAGGGCCACCTCATCCCCGCTGTCCCTGCATCACAAACGTTGCCATGGCTGAGCGCTGATGTCACAACAGCTGGGGAGGGATGACAACGCGCATCACAATCGGGGGCGGGCTATATAAGTGGGGCTGAGCGAGGCTGGCTGCCATTTTGCCGTGAGCTGACGAGCGAAGAGGGACAAGCTTGAGCTGGGAAGGTGGAGCAAGGGGACCGTGAGTGCGGTCCAGCCGATCTTCCTCATGCCAGCCAAGTTTGGCTCTCTCTGGCAAGTCATAGGCATGGCTGATGCCTGGGTACTGAGCTTATTCCCCAGCCCAGAAGCCTTCTGGGCCTTCTGCTGCTCCCTGTGGCTCCTGCTGCTGGCGTTTGCCTGCTTCTCCATGATGCCCAGGGCCAAGCCGCAGGTAGGAGTCAGGGCTGGTGCTGAGGCACGCCCTGCCTGGGACGGGAGGCCGTGTCCCAGCCAGGCCTGGCCAGCCTGGGCCAGGAGGCTTGGGGCAGGCACAGGCCTGGCCCTGGCCATGCCCTGGGTTTGTGGATGCCGCTGAGGCTGCTGGGGACTCCCTCTCACCTGCTGCTTTCTGTGTCCATGTAGGAAGGGAGGACGAGGAGGCGCCGTTACAGAAGAAACCAGGAGAACTGCAGAGGTGAGCAGCCCTGGGCAAGGGCAGGTGCCCTGCAAAGACACCGCCTGGCTACATGTGCCAGCTGCCCTACCAGGGGCTCCCAGTCCACTGACTCTCTGTCTTCTCTGCCAACAGTTTGGGATGTCCATGACTCTTCACAGCCCTCAAGAAAGCCGTAAGTGGAGCCATTCCCCCTGGAGCGTGACAGCCTTCTCTGGTCAACCCCACCAAAGGAGGTCCCACTAATGCTGTGCTTTGCCCCTCCACAGATGTCCCAAGCACCCGGAGCTGGATGGTGTGCCTAGATTAGCCCAACTGTTCAACACGATCCTCGAGGACCTCAACAGATACATTGAAATGTGAGGCCACTGAAGAGGGGATGGGAAGGGGAGAAGGGGATGGAGTAGCGGACATTGTCAGGGGAAAAAGACGGGGGGAGGACACAGGGAAATTTGCAGATCTCAAGTCTGAGGGGCAATGCCATTACAGAGGCAATGGATTTACCAGCAAAGTTCAGAGCCTGACAGTGTTCCTCACTTGTCCTGAACTTCTGTACTCAGCGGGTAGGGAGGGAGCCATTGGCACACACTGATTTGGACCCCACGGCAGTAACACTGCCGGCCAGATCCTCTGAGGCAGCAGTAGAGCCCTGAAGTGCTCAGGAGTCCTGGACTCAGCCTTTCCCTCCTCCTCCTCCTCCCACAGGTACAACTTCGAGATTACTGAGGGCACTGATGACTCCCTCAGTCCCATCAGTACAACGGAAACCAGCTCCTCTTCAGGGATGTCTCTGTCTTCTGGGAGAAAGAACTCATGCACTTCTGTCGTCAAAATGGGAGCCCCCTGCTCTTCGAAGGCCTCTCTGTCATCTTGTAGCAATGTATCCCTCACTTCCGTTTTGGACATGGAACCCTGCTGCTCTTCAAGGGACTCCCTTTCCGCTTGGAGTGACAACTCCCTCGCTGCCATTGTGGCAACAAAAGACAGTGGCTCTTCAGAGGCCCCTCTGACCCCATGCAAGGACGACTCCCACACTTACACCAGGGTGAGTGAAGGTGCTTCACAGCTGTCACTCACAGCTCTTCTGGACGGAGCAGACATGGTTCAAGCTTCCACGGTCCAGCCTTGTCTGCTTCCCAGTACTGTCCCAGAGGAGCAGCATGACATGGGCACTCACCCATCCTGCACGAAAGAGGTGGCCAGCTGCCACAGGGCCGACAGAGTGCAGCAGCAACAGAAACAACTCCGGGACCAGCAGGGTGCTCCCACCCCACCTCCACTGGTGCCTGATTCCCAGTCCAGGGAAACGGAGGTGCAACAGAAACACCTCCAGGACCAGCAGGGTGCTCCCACCCCACCTCCACTGGTGCCTGATTCCCAGTCCAGGGAAACGGAGGTGCAACAGAAACACCTCCAGGACCAGCAGGGTGCTCCCACCCCACCTCCGCTGGTGCCTGATTCCCAGTCCAGGGAAACGGAGGTGGAACAAAAACACCTCCAGGACCAGCAGGGTGCTCCCACCCCACCTCCACTGGTGCCTGATTCCGAGTCCAGGGAAACGGAGGTGCAACAGAAACAACTCCAGGACCAGCAGGGTGCTCCCACCCCACCTCCACTGGTGCCTGATTCCCAGTCCAGGGAAACGGAGGTGGAACAAAAACACCTCCAGGACCAGCAGGGTGCTCCCACCCCATCTCCACTGGTGCCTGATTCCGAGTCCAGGGAAACGGAGGTGCAACAGAAACAACTCCAGGACCAGCAGGGTGCTCCCACCCCACCTCCACTGGTGCCTGATTCCCAGTCCAGGGAAACGGAGGTACAACAGAAACACCTCCCGGACCAGCAGGGTGCTCCCACCCCACCTCCACTGGTGCCTGATTCCGAGTCCAGGGAAACGGAGGTGGAACAAAAAGAACTACAGGACCAGCAGGGTGCTCCCACCCCACCTCCACTGGTGCCTGATTCCCAGTCCAGGGAAATGGAGGTGCAACAGAAACAACTCTGGGACCAGCAGGGTGCTCCCACCCCACCTTCACTGGAGCCTGATTCCCAGTCCAGGGAAACGGAGGTGCAACAGAAACAACTCCAGGACCAGCAGGGTGCTCCCACCCCACCTCCACTGGTGCCTGATTCCCAGTCCAGGGAAACGGAGGTGCCTTTACCACATCAAGAAACCCAGGAGACCGTGCACTGCCTTGCCCCAAGAAGGAAAGAAGAGGTGAAACTGGAGCTGCCGACTGATGGGGTGGGTCCTCAGCAGCATAGCCCAGCCTCAGTTCCTCAAACGCCTCAGCGACCACCAAAGCCTAATGTGATAGTGATTCCCATGGTGAAGGACATACCGTTCCTGGATGAGGCTGTGAAAAGGCAGCTGGAGCGTCACATTGTAAAAAGGCAGATACAGCGGCGCTTTGGACTGCCAACAAAGGTCCTGGCCTATGAGAAGGACTTCTTAGAACCTATCCTGGAGCAACAAGAATCCCAGCCCCTGTCTTTGCAGAGGTGCATTGGGCAGCCCTACCACTCACCCTTCCAGAATCGGGACAGGTGCACCACAAAGTCAGCAGTGTGTCCCCCTGGCCTGCAGCAAGAGTCCGCAGCCCGGAAGAATACATGCACACGAGGGACACAGACACCTGCCGAGTCTGTGCCAGCAGCTATTCCAAGAGTGGCACAAGGGATGCCTCAGAAGGATGGGAAGAGACCACACTGGAAAAGAGAGTCTGGAGGAACAGCCAGAAGCAGCAGCATGACCAGCAAGAAGACCTTGCCTTGCACCAAAAAGAAGGATCAGGGCTCTGGGACAGAAAGTGATGGTCAAGGTACTTCCCCTTCCATCCAGGAAGAGCAGGCACCGCCACTGAGCAAGGGAGCTCCCCAGGGGCAATCAGAACAGGACTGTGTGAGCCCCACCATCTCCACTGAGACACAAGAATTGCAACTGGAGAAGAATGTTCCCACAGGAGAAGCAGAGCACTCCCAGGAAGGCCAGAGTGGCATCGGTGGGGATGTGGGGACACCTGAGCTGCCATCCAACAGGACATCTCCTTCAAGAAGTAGTCCCCCACAGACACAACATTGCTCTGATGGGACACCCTCAGCTCTGCCAATGCCTCAAGACTCTGCTGGGACCAGTATTCTGACCCCCTACCTGGAAGAGCTGCTCATGACACTCATGGACTGCTACACGGCCAGAACGGCTGCTGAAAACCTGCAGAACCAGCTGCTGGCTTTATGGCTGGAGAAGAACTCAAGCACGGACCAAGCAGCAAAGCACCCCGTTGCCTCACCACGCAGAAGACCAAAAGAATCACAGAAGGGCAAGAGGCACACCCAGGGTGGAGCTGGCTCCAGGAGACCCTGCCCCAAGTGCAGCAGTTCCCTGCACCACAACCTGCCTGGCAGCGTTGGCTCCCAGCCTTCAGCTCCATCTGAGGCTGCAACCCCAGGTGCAGGAAGAAACAGGACAGCAGGAGAGAGGCATCCACCCAAGGAAAGAGCCAAGAGGAAGCAGGGCCAGAAGGTGACTGCTGCTGACACCCAGCAGCCGGAGGGGATCCGTGTGTACAGAAAGTTGATACTGATCCCTCCAGTTGAGGAGGAGAGGCTTCCATCCCAGCGAGCCCCTGCCTGGACCCTGCCATCAGGAACATGGCAGCTCCCCAGACATGCAGCAGCCAGACACAGGAATCATAGGGCAGAGACACCACCTCTGCCAGGCAGCCTCTGCTGTGTGCTCACCCCCATCCTCCTTTGCCTTCAGTGTGCCTGGGACACGCTCCGAGATGCAGGCAAGGCCCTACTTGCCCGCATCAAGAAGTGAGGTGAGGAGCCTCACGGGAAGAGAACCAACGCTGGAAAGCAGTCTCACCACGGGATTAGGGGATTGCTCGGGCTTCCTGCAGAAACAGAAAGCTGCAGCCATCCCTGCCTGGAGCCACCAGGGAGCAGGAGCTCTCCCAATAAATGTGTCTTTCCAAGCAACCTCATGTGCGTTTCTTCTTTCCTTTGGAGGAGCAGAGGCACCATTCCCTGCTCACTGCTCGTACCTGCTTGCATGGGCAAGGTGGGCAGCTCTGTTAGCACCTTCTGGAGGAGAGGCCAGGACTAGGATGGCGCTCCAGGTACCTTCCAGGTACCTGAGAGCAGGGACATAGGGCTGGCCTTCCACCTGAGGCCTTCAGAGGCAGCGTGGGCTGCCCCCCTCCCTGGAAGTCCCCTGCACACCACAGCTACGGTTTGGGTCTGGGAGCAGTGTAGGTCCTTCAGGACAACAAGTGGCAGAGAGAAAGCACGTTGAGTGTCTGCCAGGGACAGAGAAGATGGAGGCCCCAGTGCCTGTTGCTCTGGCTGCACTAGGACAGGCAGAACAGCAGACAGGCGCCTCTGTGGGCGTGACTTCTGCTTCTTGCTGTGGGATGGGGTGGGCCCATCTCCTCCAAACCCCTGCCTCTCCCTTTCAAGGAGGATCGGGGCTGTGGCATGGAGGCAGTGACCTGAAAGTCCTGGGAGGGTGCCAGGATCACAGCCCTGAGCTCTGGGGCTCAGCAGCAGCTCTACCTGCCCTAGCATGTGCTGAGGTGAGGAAAAGGCCAAGGAGGAGGACATGAGCAGGATCCCCAAGCCATAGGAAGAGAGCAGTGAGAGCTGACATGGGGGAACACCAGGGAAAAGCTCTTGCAAGTCCCTCTTGCAAGTGCTCTTGCAAAGTCTTGCATTTCCACACTTACATTTCACTAAGAGTGGAAATATTTATGACCTTCACTTCCCTATGCCAAACCAGTAATTCGGTGCTTAAAATTCAGTTGAATTCTCTAAGCTTGATAACCTGTCCCTGTGAAAGTAGTCAGTGACCTGCTTTTATTTCAATCCAGGACTTTCCCACTGTTGTCCTTCCCATTATCTCCCTGGTACCGCTCGGAGTAAGGGCAAGGGGGTGAGCTGGCTGTGGGGGTTCCTGGCTGCCCAGCCGTGGTGAGCCCTCCACACCTTAATTCCCTTTTCAGCAAAGGACCATTGAGTGGTCATACTCTGGGAAGCAGTGCTCCTCTTGGCTGGGGTGGTCTAAACGGGCTCCCTTGGGCCTTCACCATTGTCACTGTGTCACCATCATTGCTTTGATGGACACATGAGGGCCATAAAGCGGTTCATGGTCTCTCAGAAGGGGGAGTGCAGCGCACAACCGGGGGTTCAACCCTACATAGTGAGAGGCCAGAGGCTTTGCAGGGCCCTGCGCAGGGCCAGCTCTCGGCACTAGGGTGGGCTGGCCATGGCCCCGCTGCGCTGAGCTGGCCCGGCTGGGCTGGCTGCTGCCTGGTGCTCGGGTGAAGGTCACCTCCTGGGGCTTAGCTCAGCTCGGGGAGGGCCACCTCATCCCCGCTGTCCCTGCATCACAAACGTTGCCATGGCTGAGCGCTGCTGTCACAACAGCTGGGGAGGGATGACAACGCGCATCACAATCGGGGGCGGGCTATGTAAGTGGGGCTGAGCGAGGCTGGCTGCCATTTTGCCGTGAGCTGACGAGCGAAGAGGGACAAGCTTGAGCTGGGAAGGTGGAGCAAGGGGACCGTGAGTGCGGTCCAGCCGATCTTCCTCATGCCAGCCAAGTTTGGCTCTCTCTGGCAAGTCATAGGCATGGCTGATGCCTGGGTACTGAGCTTATTCCCCAGCCCAGAAGCCTTCTGGGCCTTCTGCTGCTCCCTGTGGCTCCTGCTGCTGGCGTTTGCCTGCTTCTCCATGATGCCCAGGGCCAAGCCGCAGGTAGGAGTCAGGGCTGGTGCTGAGGCAGGCCCTGCCTGGGACGGGAGGCCGTGTCCCAGCCAGGCCTGGCCAGCCTGGGCCAGGAGGCTTGGGGCAGGCACAGGCCTGGCCCTGGCCATGCCCTGGGTTTGTGGATGCCGCTGAGGCTGCTGGGGACTCCCTCTCACCTGCTGCTTTCTGTGTCCATGTAGGAAGGGAGGACGAGGAGGCGCCGTTACAGAAGAAACCAGGAGAACTGCAGAGGTGAGCAGCCCTGGGCAAGGGCAGGTGCCCTGCAAAGACACCGCCTGGCTACATGTGCCAGCTGCCCTACCAGGGGCTCCCAGTCCACTGACTCTCTGTCTTCTCTGCCAACAGTTTGGGATGTCCATGACTCTTCACAGCCCTCAAGAAAGCCGTAAGTGGAGCCATTCCCCCTGGAGCGTGACAGCCTTCTCTGGTCAACCCCACCAAAGGAGGTCCCACTAATGCTGTGCTTTGCCCCTCCACAGATGTCCCAAGCACCCGGAGCTGGATGGTGTGCCTAGATTAGCCCAACTGTTCAACACGATCCTCGAGGACCTCAACAGATACATTGAAATGTGAGGCCACTGAAGAGGGGATGGGAAGGGGAGAAGGGGATGGAGTAGCGGACATTGTCAGGGGAAAAAGACGGGGGGAGGACACAGGGAAATTTGCAGATCTCAAGTCTGAGGGGCAATGCCATTACAGAGGCAATGGATTTACCAGCAAAGTTCAGAGCCTGACAGTGTTCCTCACTTGTCCTGAACTTCTGTACTCAGCGGGTAGGGAGGGAGCCATTGGCACACACTGATTTGGACCCCACGGCAGTAACACTGCCGGCCAGATCCTCTGAGGCAGCAGTAGAGCCCTGAAGTGCTCAGGAGTCCTGGACTCAGCCTTTCCCTCCTCCTCCTCCTCCCACAGGTACAACTTCGAGATTACTGAGGGCACTGATGACTCCCTCAGTCCCATCAGTACAACGGAAACCAGCTCCTCTTCAGGGATGTCTCTGTCTTCTGGGAGAAAGAACTCATGCACTTCTGTCGTCAAAATGGGAGCCCCCTGCTCTTCGAAGGCCTCTCTGTCATCTTGTAGCAATGTATCCCTCACTTCCGTTTTGGACATGGAACCCTGCTGCTCTTCAAGGGACTCCCTTTCCGCTTGGAGTGACAACTCCCTCGCTGCCATTGTGGCAACAAAAGACAGTGGCTCTTCAGAGGCCCCTCTGACCCCATGCAAGGACGACTCCCACACTTACACCAGGGTGAGTGAAGGTGCTTCACAGCTGTCACTCACAGCTCTTCTGGACGGAGCAGACATGGTTCAAGCTTCCACGGTCCAGCCTTGTCTGCTTCCCAGTACTGTCCCAGAGGAGCAGCATGACATGGGCACTCACCCATCCTGCACGAAAGAGGTGGCCAGCTGCCACAGGGCCGACAGAGTGCAGCAGCAACAGAAACAACTCCGGGACCAGCAGGGTGCTCCCACCCCACCTCCACTGGTGCCTGATTCCCAGTCCAGGGAAACGGAGGTGCAACAGAAACACCTCCAGGACCAGCAGGGTGCTCCCACCCCACCTCCACTGGTGCCTGATTCCCAGTCCAGGGAAACGGAGGTGCAACAGAAACACCTCCAGGACCAGCAGGGTGCTCCCACCCCACCTCCGCTGGTGCCTGATTCCCAGTCCAGGGAAACGGAGGTGGAACAAAAACACCTCCAGGACCAGCAGGGTGCTCCCACCCCACCTCCACTGGTGCCTGATTCCGAGTCCAGGGAAACGGAGGTGCAACAGAAACAACTCCAGGACCAGCAGGGTGCTCCCACCCCACCTCCACTGGTGCCTGATTCCCAGTCCAGGGAAACGGAGGTGGAACAAAAACACCTCCAGGACCAGCAGGGTGCTCCCACCCCATCTCCACTGGTGCCTGATTCCGAGTCCAGGGAAACGGAGGTGCAACAGAAACAACTCCAGGACCAGCAGGGTGCTCCCACCCCACCTCCACTGGTGCCTGATTCCCAGTCCAGGGAAACGGAGGTACAACAGAAACACCTCCCGGACCAGCAGGGTGCTCCCACCCCACCTCCACTGGTGCCTGATTCCGAGTCCAGGGAAACGGAGGTGGAACAAAAAGAACTACAGGACCAGCAGGGTGCTCCCACCCCACCTCCACTGGTGCCTGATTCCCAGTCCAGGGAAATGGAGGTGCAACAGAAACAACTCTGGGACCAGCAGGGTGCTCCCACCCCACCTTCACTGGAGCCTGATTCCCAGTCCAGGGAAACGGAGGTGCAACAGAAACAACTCCAGGACCAGCAGGGTGCTCCCACCCCACCTCCACTGGTGCCTGATTCCCAGTCCAGGGAAACGGAGGTGCCTTTACCACATCAAGAAACCCAGGAGACCGTGCACTGCCTTGCCCCAAGAAGGAAAGAAGAGGTGAAACTGGAGCTGCCGACTGATGGGGTGGGTCCTCAGCAGCATAGCCCAGCCTCAGTTCCTCAAACGCCTCAGCGACCACCAAAGCCTAATGTGATAGTGATTCCCATGGTGAAGGACATACCGTTCCTGGATGAGGCTGTGAAAAGGCAGCTGGAGCGTCACATTGTAAAAAGGCAGATACAGCGGCGCTTTGGACTGCCAACAAAGGTCCTGGCCTATGAGAAGGACTTCTTAGAACCTATCCTGGAGCAACAAGAATCCCAGCCCCTGTCTTTGCAGAGGTGCATTGGGCAGCCCTACCACTCACCCTTCCAGAATCGGGACAGGTGCACCACAAAGTCAGCAGTGTGTCCCCCTGGCCTGCAGCAAGAGTCCGCAGCCCGGAAGAATACATGCACACGAGGGACACAGACACCTGCCGAGTCTGTGCCAGCAGCTATTCCAAGAGTGGCACAAGGGATGCCTCAGAAGGATGGGAAGAGACCACACTGGAAAAGAGAGTCTGGAGGAACAGCCAGAAGCAGCAGCATGACCAGCAAGAAGACCTTGCCTTGCACCAAAAAGAAGGATCAGGGCTCTGGGACAGAAAGTGATGGTCAAGGTACTTCCCCTTCCATCCAGGAAGAGCAGGCACCGCCACTGAGCAAGGGAGCTCCCCAGGGGCAATCAGAACAGGACTGTGTGAGCCCCACCATCTCCACTGAGACACAAGAATTGCAACTGGAGAAGAATGTTCCCACAGGAGAAGCAGAGCACTCCCAGGAAGGCCAGAGTGGCATCGGTGGGGATGTGGGGACACCTGAGCTGCCATCCAACAGGACATCTCCTTCAAGAAGTAGTCCCCCACAGACACAACATTGCTCTGATGGGACACCCTCAGCTCTGCCAATGCCTCAAGACTCTGCTGGGACCAGTATTCTGACCCCCTACCTGGAAGAGCTGCTCATGACACTCATGGACTGCTACACGGCCAGAACGGCTGCTGAAAACCTGCAGAACCAGCTGCTGGCTTTATGGCTGGAGAAGAACTCAAGCACGGACCAAGCAGCAAAGCACCCCGTTGCCTCACCACGCAGAAGACCAAAAGAATCACAGAAGGGCAAGAGGCACACCCAGGGTGGAGCTGGCTCCAGGAGACCCTGCCCCAAGTGCAGCAGTTCCCTGCACCACAACCTGCCTGGCAGCGTTGGCTCCCAGCCTTCAGCTCCATCTGAGGCTGCAACCCCAGGTGCAGGAAGAAACAGGACAGCAGGAGAGAGGCATCCACCCAAGGAAAGAGCCAAGAGGAAGCAGGGCCAGAAGGTGACTGCTGCTGACACCCAGCAGCCGGAGGGGATCCGTGTGTACAGAAAGTTGATACTGATCCCTCCAGTTGAGGAGGAGAGGCTTCCATCCCAGCGAGCCCCTGCCTGGACCCTGCCATCAGGAACATGGCAGCTCCCCAGACATGCAGCAGCCAGACACAGGAATCATAGGGCAGAGACACCACCTCTGCCAGGCAGCCTCTGCTGTGTGCTCACCCCCATCCTCCTTTGCCTTCAGTGTGCCTGGGACACGCTCCGAGATGCAGGCAAGGCCCTACTTGCCCGCATCAAGAAGTGAGGTGAGGAGCCTCACGGGAAGAGAACCAACGCTGGAAAGCAGTCTCACCACGGGATTAGGGGATTGCTCGGGCTTCCTGCAGAAACAGAAAGCTGCAGCCATCCCTGCCTGGAGCCACCAGGGAGCAGGAGCTCTCCCAATAAATGTGTCTTTCCAAGCAACCTCATGTGCGTTTCTTCTTTCCTTTGGAGGAGCAGAGGCACCATTCCCTGCTCACTGCTCGTACCTGCTTGCATGGGCAAGGTGGGCAGCTCTGTTAGCACCTTCTGGAGGAGAGGCCAGGACTAGGATGGCGCTCCAGGTACCTTCCAGGTACCTGAGAGCAGGGACATAGGGCTGGCCTTCCACCTGAGGCCTTCAGAGGCAGCGTGGGCTGCCCCCCTCCCTGGAAGTCCCCTGCACACCACAGCTACGGTTTGGGTCTGGGAGCAGTGTAGGTCCTTCAGGACAACAAGTGGCAGAGAGAAAGCACGTTGAGTGTCTGCCAGGGACAGAGAAGATGGAGGCCCCAGTGCCTGTTGCTCTGGCTGCACTAGGACAGGCAGAACAGCAGACAGGCGCCTCTGTGGGCGTGACTTCTGCTTCTTGCTGTGGGATGGGGTGGGCCCATCTCCTCCAAACCCCTGCCTCTCCCTTTCAAGGAGGATCGGGGCTGTGGCATGGAGGCAGTGACCTGAAAGTCCTGGGAGGGTGCCAGGATCACAGCCCTGAGCTCTGGGGCTCAGCAGCAGCTCTACCTGCCCTAGCATGTGCTGAGGTGAGGAAAAGGCCAAGGAGGAGGACATGAGCAGGATCCCCAAGCCATAGGAAGAGAGCAGTGAGAGCTGACATGGGGGAACACCAGGGAAAAGCTCTTGCAAGTCCCTCTTGCAAGTGCTCTTGCAAAGTCTTGCATTTCCACACTTACATTTCACTAAGAGTGGAAATATTTATGACCTTCACTTCCCTATGCCAAACCAGTAATTCGGTGCTTAAAATTCAGTTGAATTCTCTAAGCTTGATAACCTGTCCCTGTGAAAGTAGTCAGTGACCTGCTTTTATTTCAATCCAGGACTTTCCCACTGTTGTCCTTCCCATTATCTCCCTGGTACCGCTCGGAGTAAGGGCAAGGGGGTGAGCTGGCTGTGGGGGTTCCTGGCTGCCCAGCCGTGGTGAGCCCTCCACACCTTAATTCCCTTTTCAGCAAAGGACCATTGAGTGGTCATACTCTGGGAAGCAGTGCTCCTCTTGGCTGGGGTGGTCTAAACGGGCTCCCTTGGGCCTTCACCATTGTCACTGTGTCACCATCATTGCTTTGATGGACACATGAGGGCCATAAAGCGGTTCATGGTCTCTCAGAAGGGGGAGTGCAGCGCACAACCGGGGGTTCAACCCTACATAGTGAGAGGCCAGAGGCTTTGCAGGGCCCTGCGCAGGGCCAGCTCTCGGCACTAGGGTGGGCTGGCCATGGCCCCGCTGCGCTGAGCTGGCCCGGCCGGGCTGGCTGCTGCCTGGTGCTCGGGTGAAGGTCACCTCCTGGGGCTTAGCTCAGCTCGGGGAGGGCCACCTCATCCCCGCTGTCCCTGCATCACAAACGTTGCCATGGCTGAGCGCTGATGTCACAACAGCTGGGGAGGGATGACAACGCGCATCACAATCGGGGGCGGGCTATATAAGTGGGGCTGAGCGAGGCTGGCTGCCATTTTGCCGTGAGCTGACGAGCGAAGAGGGACAAGCTTGAGCTGGGAAGGTGGAGCAAGGGGACCGTGAGTGCGGTCCAGCCGATCTTCCTCATGCCAGCCAAGTTTGGCTCTCTCTGGCAAGTCATAGGCATGGCTGATGCCTGGGTACTGAGCTTATTCCCCAGCCCAGAAGCCTTCTGGGCCTTCTGCTGCTCCCTGTGGCTCCTGCTGCTGGCGTTTGCCTGCTTCTCCATGATGCCCAGGGCCAAGCCGCAGGTAGGAGTCAGGGCTGGTGCTGAGGCACGCCCTGCCTGGGACGGGAGGCCGTGTCCCAGCCAGGCCTGGCCAGCCTGGGCCAGGAGGCTTGGGGCAGGCACAGGCCTGGCCCTGGCCATGCCCTGGGTTTGTGGATGCCGCTGAGGCTGCTGGGGACTCCCTCTCACCTGCTGCTTTCTGTGTCCATGTAGGAAGGGAGGACGAGGAGGCGCCGTTACAGAAGAAACCAGGAGAACTGCAGAGGTGAGCAGCCCTGGGCAAGGGCAGGTGCCCTGCAAAGACACCGCCTGGCTACATGTGCCAGCTGCCCTACCAGGGGCTCCCAGTCCACTGACTCTCTGTCTTCTCTGCCAACAGTTTGGGATGTCCATGACTCTTCACAGCCCTCAAGAAAGCCGTAAGTGGAGCCATTCCCCCTGGAGCGTGACAGCCTTCTCTGGTCAACCCCACCAAAGGAGGTCCCACTAATGCTGTGCTTTGCCCCTCCACAGATGTCCCAAGCACCCGGAGCTGGATGGTGTGCCTAGATTAGCCCAACTGTTCAACACGATCCTCGAGGACCTCAACAGATACATTGAAATGTGAGGCCACTGAAGAGGGGATGGGAAGGGGAGAAGGGGATGGAGTAGCGGACATTGTCAGGGGAAAAAGACGGGGGGAGGACACAGGGAAATTTGCAGATCTCAAGTCTGAGGGGCAATGCCATTACAGAGGCAATGGATTTACCAGCAAAGTTCAGAGCCTGACAGTGTTCCTCACTTGTCCTGAACTTCTGTACTCAGCGGGTAGGGAGGGAGCCATTGGCACACACTGATTTGGACCCCACGGCAGTAACACTGCCGGCCAGATCCTCTGAGGCAGCAGTAGAGCCCTGAAGTGCTCAGGAGTCCTGGACTCAGCCTTTCCCTCCTCCTCCTCCTCCCACAGGTACAACTTCGAGATTACTGAGGGCACTGATGACTCCCTCAGTCCCATCAGTACAACGGAAACCAGCTCCTCTTCAGGGATGTCTCTGTCTTCTGGGAGAAAGAACTCATGCACTTCTGTCGTCAAAATGGGAGCCCCCTGCTCTTCGAAGGCCTCTCTGTCATCTTGTAGCAATGTATCCCTCACTTCCGTTTTGGACATGGAACCCTGCTGCTCTTCAAGGGACTCCCTTTCCGCTTGGAGTGACAACTCCCTCGCTGCCATTGTGGCAACAAAAGACAGTGGCTCTTCAGAGACCCCTCTGACCCCATGCAAGGACGACTCCCACACTTACACCAGGGTGAGTGAAGGTGCTTCACAGCTGTCACTCACAGCTCTTCTGGACGGAGCAGACATGGTTCAAGCTTCCACGGTCCAGCCTTGTCTGCTTCCCAGTACTGTCCCAGAGGAGCAGCATGACATGGGCACTCACCCATCCTGCACGAAAGAGGTGGCCAGCTGCCACAGGGCCGACAGAGTGCAGCAGCAACAGAAACAACTCCGGGACCAGCAGGGTGCTCCCACCCCACCTCCACTGGTGCCTGATTCCCAGTCCAGGGAAACGGAGGTGCAACAGAAACACCTCCAGGACCAGCAGGGTGCTCCCACCCCACCTCCACTGGTGCCTGATTCCCAGTCCAGGGAAACGGAGGTGCAACAGAAACACCTCCAGGACCAGCAGGGTGCTCCCACCCCACCTCCGCTGGTGCCTGATTCCCAGTCCAGGGAAACGGAGGTGCAACAGAAACACCTCCAGGACCAGCAGGGTGCTCCCACCCCACCTCCACTGGTGCCTGATTCCCAGTCCAGGGAAACGGAGGTGGAACAAAAACACCTCCAGGACCAGCAGGGTGCTCCCACCCCACCTCCACTGGTGCCTGATTCCGAGTCCAGGGAAACGGAGGTGCAACAGAAACAACTCCAGGACCAGCAGGGTGCTCCCACCCCACCTCCACTGGTGCCTGATTCCCAGTCCAGGGAAACGGAGGTGGAACAAAAACACCTCCAGGACCAGCAGGGTGCTCCCACCCCATCTCCACTGGTGCCTGATTCCGAGTCCAGGGAAACGGAGGTGCAACAGAAACAACTCCAGGACCAGCAGGGTGCTCCCACCCCACCTCCACTGGTGCCTGATTCCCAGTCCAGGGAAACGGAGGTACAACAGAAACACCTCCCGGACCAGCAGGGTGCTCCCACCCCACCTCCACTGGTGCCTGATTCCGAGTCCAGGAAAACGGAGGTGGAACAAAAAGAACTACAGGACCAGCAGGGTGCTCCCACCCCACCTCCACTGGTGCCTGATTCCCAGTCCAGGGAAATGGAGGTGCAACAGAAACAACTCTGGGACCAGCAGGGTGCTCCCACCCCACCTTCACTGGAGCCTGATTCCCAGTCCAGGGAAACGGAGGTGCAACAGAAACAACTCCAGGACCAGCAGGGTGCTCCCACCCCACCTCCACTGGTGCCTGATTCCCAGTCCAGGGAAACGGAGGTGCCTTTACCACATCAAGAAACCCAGGAGACCGTGCACTGCCTTGCCCCAAGAAGGAAAGAAGAGGTGAAACTGGAGCTGCCGACTGATGGGGTGGGTCCTCAGCAGCATAGCCCAGCCTCAGTTCCTCAAACGCCTCAGCGACCACCAAAGCCTAATGTGATAGTGATTCCCATGGTGAAGGACATACCGTTCCTGGATGAGGCTGTGAAAAGGCAGCTGGAGCGTCACATTGTAAAAAGGCAGATACAGCGGCGCTTTGGACTGCCAACAAAGGTCCTGGCCTATGAGAAGGACTTCTTAGAACCTATCCTGGAGCAACAAGAATCCCAGCCCCTGTCTTTGCAGAGGTGCATTGGGCAGCCCTACCACTCACCCTTCCAGAATCGGGACAGGTGCACCACAAAGTCAGCAGTGTGTCCCCCTGGCCTGCAGCAAGAGTCCGCAGCCCGGAAGAATACATGCACACGAGGGACACAGACACCTGCCGAGTCTGTGCCAGCAGCTATTCCAAGAGTGGCACAAGGGATGCCTCAGAAGGATGGGAAGAGACCACACTGGAAAAGAGAGTCTGGAGGAACAGCCAGAAGCAGCAGCATGACCAGCAAGAAGACCTTGCCTTGCACCAAAAAGAAGGATCAGGGCTCTGGGACAGAAAGTGATGGTCAAGGTACTTCCCCTTCCATCCAGGAAGAGCAGGCACCGCCACTGAGCAAGGGAGCTCCCCAGGGGCAATCAGAACAGGACTGTGTGAGCCCCACCATCTCCACTGAGACACAAGAATTGCAACTGGAGAAGAATGTTCCCACAGGAGAAGCAGAGCACTCCCAGGAAGGCCAGAGTGGCATCGGTGGGGATGTGGGGACACCTGAGCTGCCATCCAACAGGACATCTCCTTCAAGAAGTAGTCCCCCACAGACACAACATTGCTCTGATGGGACACCCTCAGCTCTGCCAATGCCTCAAGACTCTGCTGGGACCAGTATTCTGACCCCCTACCTGGAAGAGCTGCTCATGACACTCATGGACTGCTACACGGCCAGAACGGCTGCTGAAAACCTGCAGAACCAGCTGCTGGCTTTATGGCTGGAGAAGAACTCAAGCACGGACCAAGCAGCAAAGCACCCCGTTGCCTCACCACGCAGAAGACCAAAAGAATCACAGAAGGGCAAGAGGCACACCCAGGGTGGAGCTGGCTCCAGGAGACCCTGCCCCAAGTGCAGCAGTTCCCTGCACCACAACCTGCCTGGCAGCGTTGGCTCCCAGCCTTCAGCTCCATCTGAGGCTGCAACCCCAGGTGCAGGAAGAAACAGGACAGCAGGAGAGAGGCATCCACCCAAGGAAAGAGCCAAGAGGAAGCAGGGCCAGAAGGTGACTGCTGCTGACACCCAGCAGCCGGAGGGGATCCGTGTGTACAGAAAGTTGATACTGATCCCTCCAGTTGAGGAGGAGAGGCTTCCATCCCAGCGAGCCCCTGCCTGGACCCTGCCATCAGGAACATGGCAGCTCCCCAGACATGCAGCAGCCAGACACAGGAATCATAGGGCAGAGACACCACCTCTGCCAGGCAGCCTCTGCTGTGTGCTCACCCCCATCCTCCTTTGCCTTCAGTGTGCCTGGGACACGCTCCGAGATGCAGGCAAGGCCCTACTTGCCCGCATCAAGAAGTGAGGTGAGGAGCCTCACGGGAAGAGAACCAACGCTGGAAAGCAGTCTCACCACGGGATTAGGGGATTGCTCGGGCTTCCTGCAGAAACAGAAAGCTGCAGCCATCCCTGCCTGGAGCCACCAGGGAGCAGGAGCTCTCCCAATAAATGTGTCTTTCCAAGCAACCTCATGTGCGTTTCTTCTTTCCTTTGGAGGAGCAGAGGCACCATTCCCTGCTCACTGCTCGTACCTGCTTGCATGGGCAAGGTGGGCAGCTCTGTTAGCACCTTCTGGAGGAGAGGCCAGGACTAGGATGGCGCTCCAGGTACCTTCCAGGTACCTGAGAGCAGGGACATAGGGCTGGCCTTCCACCTGAGGCCTTCAGAGGCAGCGTGGGCTGCCCCCCTCCCTGGAAGTCCCCTGCACACCACAGCTACGGTTTGGGTCTGGGAGCAGTGTAGGTCCTTCAGGACAACAAGTGGCAGAGAGAAAGCACGTTGAGTGTCTGCCAGGGACAGAGAAGATGGAGGCCCCAGTGCCTGTTGCTCTGGCTGCACTAGGACAGGCAGAACAGCAGACAGGCGCCTCTGTGGGCGTGACTTCTGCTTCTTGCTGTGGGATGGGGTGGGCCCATCTCCTCCAAACCCCTGCCTCTCCCTTTCAAGGAGGATCGGGGCTGTGGCATGGAGGCAGTGACCTGAAAGTCCTGGGAGGGTGCCAGGATCACAGCCCTGAGCTCTGGGGCTCAGCAGCAGCTCTACCTGCCCTAGCATGTGCTGAGGTGAGGAAAAGGCCAAGGAGGAGGACATGAGCAGGATCCCCAAGCCATAGGAAGAGAGCAGTGAGAGCTGACATGGGGGAACACCAGGGAAAAGCTCTTGCAAGTCCCTCTTGCAAGTGCTCTTGCAAAGTCTTGCATTTCCACACTTACATTTCACTAAGAGTGGAAATATTTATGACCTTCACTTCCCTATGCCAAACCAGTAATTCGGTGCTTAAAATTCAGTTGAATTCTCTAAGCTTGATAACCTGTCCCTGTGAAAGTAGTCAGTGACCTGCTTTTATTTCAATCCAGGACTTTCCCACTGTTGTCCTTCCCATTATCTCCCTGGTACCGCTCGGAGTAAGGGCAAGGGGGTGAGCTGGCTGTGGGGGTTCCTGGCTGCCCAGCCGTGGTGAGCCCTCCACACCTTAATTCCCTTTTCAGCAAAGGACCATTGAGTGGTCATACTCTGGGAAGCAGTGCTCCTCTTGGCTGGGGTGGTCTAAACGGGCTCCCTTGGGCCTTCACCATTGTCACTGTGTCACCATCATTGCTTTGATGGACACATGAGGGCCATAAAGCGGTTCATGGTCTCTCAGAAGGGGGAGTGCAGCGCACAACCGGGGGTTCAACCCTACATAGTGAGAGGCCAGAGGCTTTGCAGGGCCCTGCGCAGGGCCAGCTCTCGGCACTAGGGTGGGCTGGCCATGGCCCCGCTGCGCTGAGCTGGCCCGGCCGGGCTGGCTGCTGCCTGGTGCTCGGGTGAAGGTCACCTCCTGGGGCTTAGCTCAGCTCGGGGAGGGCCACCTCATCCCCGCTGTCCCTGCATCACAAACGTTGCCATGGCTGAGCGCTGATGTCACAACAGCTGGGGAGGGATGACAACGCGCATCACAATCGGGGGCGGGCTATATAAGTGGGGCTGAGCGAGGCTGGCTGCCATTTTGCCGTGAGCTGACGAGCGAAGAGGGACAAGCTTGAGCTGGGAAGGTGGAGCAAGGGGACCGTGAGTGCGGTCCAGCCGATCTTCCTCATGCCAGCCAAGTTTGGCTCTCTCTGGCAAGTCATAGGCATGGCTGATGCCTGGGTACTGAGCTTATTCCCCAGCCCAGAAGCCTTCTGGGCCTTCTGCTGCTCCCTGTGGCTCCTGCTGCTGGCGTTTGCCTGCTTCTCCATGATGCCCAGGGCCAAGCCGCAGGTAGGAGTCAGGGCTGGTGCTGAGGCACGCCCTGCCTGGGACGGGAGGCCGTGTCCCAGCCAGGCCTGGCCAGCCTGGGCCAGGAGGCTTGGGGCAGGCACAGGCCTGGCCCTGGCCATGCCCTGGGTTTGTGGATGCCGCTGAGGCTGCTGGGGACTCCCTCTCACCTGCTGCTTTCTGTGTCCATGTAGGAAGGGAGGACGAGGAGGCGCCGTTACAGAAGAAACCAGGAGAACTGCAGAGGTGAGCAGCCCTGGGCAAGGGCAGGTGCCCTGCAAAGACACCGCCTGGCTACATGTGCCAGCTGCCCTACCAGGGGCTCCCAGTCCACTGACTCTCTGTCTTCTCTGCCAACAGTTTGGGATGTCCATGACTCTTCACAGCCCTCAAGAAAGCCGTAAGTGGAGCCATTCCCCCTGGAGCGTGACAGCCTTCTCTGGTCAACCCCACCAAAGGAGGTCCCACTAATGCTGTGCTTTGCCCCTCCACAGATGTCCCAAGCACCCGGAGCTGGATGGTGTGCCTAGATTAGCCCAACTGTTCAACACGATCCTCGAGGACCTCAACAGATACATTGAAATGTGAGGCCACTGAAGAGGGGATGGGAAGGGGAGAAGGGGATGGAGTAGCGGACATTGTCAGGGGAAAAAGACGGGGGGAGGACACAGGGAAATTTGCAGATCTCAAGTCTGAGGGGCAATGCCATTACAGAGGCAATGGATTTACCAGCAAAGTTCAGAGCCTGACAGTGTTCCTCACTTGTCCTGAACTTCTGTACTCAGCGGGTAGGGAGGGAGCCATTGGCACACACTGATTTGGACCCCACGGCAGTAACACTGCCGGCCAGATCCTCTGAGGCAGCAGTAGAGCCCTGAAGTGCTCAGGAGTCCTGGACTCAGCCTTTCCCTCCTCCTCCTCCTCCCACAGGTACAACTTCGAGATTACTGAGGGCACTGATGACTCCCTCAGTCCCATCAGTACAACGGAAACCAGCTCCTCTTCAGGGATGTCTCTGTCTTCTGGGAGAAAGAACTCATGCACTTCTGTCGTCAAAATGGGAGCCCCCTGCTCTTCGAAGGCCTCTCTGTCATCTTGTAGCAATGTATCCCTCACTTCCGTTTTGGACATGGAACCCTGCTGCTCTTCAAGGGACTCCCTTTCCGCTTGGAGTGACAACTCCCTCGCTGCCATTGTGGCAACAAAAGACAGTGGCTCTTCAGAGACCCCTCTGACCCCATGCAAGGACGACTCCCACACTTACACCAGGGTGAGTGAAGGTGCTTCACAGCTGTCACTCACAGCTCTTCTGGACGGAGCAGACATGGTTCAAGCTTCCACGGTCCAGCCTTGTCTGCTTCCCAGTACTGTCCCAGAGGAGCAGCATGACATGGGCACTCACCCATCCTGCACGAAAGAGGTGGCCAGCTGCCACAGGGCCGACAGAGTGCAGCAGCAACAGAAACAACTCCGGGACCAGCAGGGTGCTCCCACCCCACCTCCACTGGTGCCTGATTCCCAGTCCAGGGAAACGGAGGTGCAACAGAAACACCTCCAGGACCAGCAGGGTGCTCCCACCCCACCTCCACTGGTGCCTGATTCCCAGTCCAGGGAAACGGAGGTGCAACAGAAACACCTCCAGGACCAGCAGGGTGCTCCCACCCCACCTCCGCTGGTGCCTGATTCCCAGTCCAGGGAAACGGAGGTGCAACAGAAACAACTCTGGGACCAGCAGGGTGCTCCCACCCCACCTCCACTGGTGCCTGATTCCCAGTCCAGGGAAACGGAGGTGGAACAAAAACACCTCCAGGACCAGCAGGGTGCTCCCACCCCACCTCCACTGGTGCCTGATTCCGAGTCCAGGGAAACGGAGGTGCAACAGAAACAACTCCAGGACCAGCAGGGTGCTCCCACCCCACCTCCACTGGTGCCTGATTCCCAGTCCAGGGAAACGGAGGTGGAACAAAAACACCTCCAGGACCAGCAGGGTGCTCCCACCCCATCTCCACTGGTGCCTGATTCCGAGTCCAGGGAAACGGAGGTGCAACAGAAACAACTCCAGGACCAGCAGGGTGCTCCCACCCCACCTCCACTGGTGCCTGATTCCCAGTCCAGGGAAACGGAGGTACAACAGAAACACCTCCCGGACCAGCAGGGTGCTCCCACCCCACCTCCACTGGTGCCTGATTCCGAGTCCAGGGAAACGGAGGTGGAACAAAAAGAACTACAGGACCAGCAGGGTGCTCCCACCCCACCTCCACTGGTGCCTGATTCCCAGTCCAGGGAAATGGAGGTGCAACAGAAACAACTCTGGGACCAGCAGGGTGCTCCCACCCCACCTTCACTGGAGCCTGATTCCCAGTCCAGGGAAACGGAGGTGCAACAGAAACAACTCCAGGACCAGCAGGGTGCTCCCACCCCACCTCCACTGGTGCCTGATTCCCAGTCCAGGGAAACGGAGGTGCCTTTACCACATCAAGAAACCCAGGAGACCGTGCACTGCCTTGCCCCAAGAAGGAAAGAAGAGGTGAAACTGGAGCTGCCGACTGATGGGGTGGGTCCTCAGCAGCATAGCCCAGCCTCAGTTCCTCAAACGCCTCAGCGACCACCAAAGCCTAATGTGATAGTGATTCCCATGGTGAAGGACATACCGTTCCTGGATGAGGCTGTGAAAAGGCAGCTGGAGCGTCACATTGTAAAAAGGCAGATACAGCGGCGCTTTGGACTGCCAACAAAGGTCCTGGCCTATGAGAAGGACTTCTTAGAACCTATCCTGGAGCAACAAGAATCCCAGCCCCTGTCTTTGCAGAGGTGCATTGGGCAGCCCTACCACTCACCCTTCCAGAATCGGGACAGGTGCACCACAAAGTCAGCAGTGTGTCCCCCTGGCCTGCAGCAAGAGTCCGCAGCCCGGAAGAATACATGCACACGAGGGACACAGACACCTGCCGAGTCTGTGCCAGCAGCTATTCCAAGAGTGGCACAAGGGATGCCTCAGAAGGATGGGAAGAGACCACACTGGAAAAGAGAGTCTGGAGGAACAGCCAGAAGCAGCAGCATGACCAGCAAGAAGACCTTGCCTTGCACCAAAAAGAAGGATCAGGGCTCTGGGACAGAAAGTGATGGTCAAGGTACTTCCCCTTCCATCCAGGAAGAGCAGGCACCGCCACTGAGCAAGGGAGCTCCCCAGGGGCAATCAGAACAGGACTGTGTGAGCCCCACCATCTCCACTGAGACACAAGAATTGCAACTGGAGAAGAATGTTCCCACAGGAGAAGCAGAGCACTCCCAGGAAGGCCAGAGTGGCATCGGTGGGGATGTGGGGACACCTGAGCTGCCATCCAACAGGACATCTCCTTCAAGAAGTAGTCCCCCACAGACACAACATTGCTCTGATGGGACACCCTCAGCTCTGCCAATGCCTCAAGACTCTGCTGGGACCAGTATTCTGACCCCCTACCTGGAAGAGCTGCTCATGACACTCATGGACTGCTACACGGCCAGAACGGCTGCTGAAAACCTGCAGAACCAGCTGCTGGCTTTATGGCTGGAGAAGAACTCAAGCACGGACCAAGCAGCAAAGCACCCCGTTGCCTCACCACGCAGAAGACCAAAAGAATCACAGAAGGGCAAGAGGCACACCCAGGGTGGAGCTGGCTCCAGGAGACCCTGCCCCAAGTGCAGCAGTTCCCTGCACCACAACCTGCCTGGCAGCGTTGGCTCCCAGCCTTCAGCTCCATCTGAGGCTGCAACCCCAGGTGCAGGAAGAAACAGGACAGCAGGAGAGAGGCATCCACCCAAGGAAAGAGCCAAGAGGAAGCAGGGCCAGAAGGTGACTGCTGCTGACACCCAGCAGCCGGAGGGGATCCGTGTGTACAGAAAGTTGATACTGATCCCTCCAGTTGAGGAGGAGAGGCTTCCATCCCAGCGAGCCCCTGCCTGGACCCTGCCATCAGGAACATGGCAGCTCCCCAGACATGCAGCAGCCAGACACAGGAATCATAGGGCAGAGACACCACCTCTGCCAGGCAGCCTCTGCTGTGTGCTCACCCCCATCCTCCTTTGCCTTCAGTGTGCCTGGGACACGCTCCGAGATGCAGGCAAGGCCCTACTTGCCCGCATCAAGAAGTGAGGTGAGGAGCCTCACGGGAAGAGAACCAACGCTGGAAAGCAGTCTCACCACGGGATTAGGGGATTGCTCGGGCTTCCTGCAGAAACAGAAAGCTGCAGCCATCCCTGCCTGGAGCCACCAGGGAGCAGGAGCTCTCCCAATAAATGTGTCTTTCCAAGCAACCTCATGTGCGTTTCTTCTTTCCTTTGGAGGAGCAGAGGCACCATTCCCTGCTCACTGCTCGTACCTGCTTGCATGGGCAAGGTGGGCAGCTCTGTTAGCACCTTCTGGAGGAGAGGCCAGGACTAGGATGGCGCTCCAGGTACCTTCCAGGTACCTAAGAGCAGGGACATAGGGCTGGCCTTCCACCTGAGGCCTTCAGAGGCAGCGTGGGCTGCCCCCCTCCCTGGAAGTCCCCTGCACACCACAGCTACGGTTTGGGTCTGGGAGCAGTGTAGGTCCTTCAGGACAACAAGTGGCAGAGAGAAAGCACGTTGAGTGTCTGCCAGGGACAGAGAAGATGGAGGCCCCAGTGCCTGTTGCTCTGGCTGCACTAGGACAGGCAGAACAGCAGACAGGCGCCTCTGTGGGCGTGACTTCTGCTTCTTGCTGTGGGATGGGGTGGGCCCATCTCCTCCAAACCCCTGCCTCTCCCTTTCAAGGAGGATCGGGGCTGTGGCATGGAGGCAGTGACCTGAAAGTCCTGGAAGGGTGCCAGGATCACAGCCCTGAGCTCTGGGGCTCAGCAGCAGCTCTACCTGCCCTAGCATGTGCTGAGGTGAGGAAAAGGCCAAGGAGGAGGACATGAGCAGGATCCCCAAGCCATAGGAAGAGAGCAGTGAGAGCTGACATGGGGGAACACCAGGGAAAAGCTCTTGCAAGTCCCTCTTGCAAGTGCTCTTGCAAAGTCTTGCATTTCCACACTTACATTTCACTAAGAGTGGAAATATTTATGACCTTCACTTCCCTATGCCAAACCAGTAATTCGGTGCTTAAAATTCAGTTGAATTCTCTAAGCTTGATAACCTGTCCCTGTGAAAGTAGTCAGTGACCTGCTTTTATTTCAATCCAGGACTTTCCCACTGTTGTCCTTCCCATTATCTCCCTGGTACCGCTCGGAGTAAGGGCAAGGGGGTGAGCTGGCTGTGGGGGTTCCTGGCTGCCCAGCCGTGGTGAGCCCTCCACACCTTAATTCCCTTTTCAGCAAAGGACCATTGAGTGGTCATACTCTGGGAAGCAGTGCTCCTCTTGGCTGGGGTGGTCTAAACGGGCTCCCTTGGGCCTTCACCATTGTCACTGTGTCACCATCATTGCTTTGATGGACACATGAGGGCCATAAAGCGGTTCATGGTCTCTCAGAAGGGGGAGTGCAGCGCACAACCGGGGGTTCAACCCTACATAGTGAGAGGCCAGAGGCTTTGCAGGGCCCTGCGCAGGGCCAGCTCTCGGCACTAGGGTGGGCTGGCCATGGCCCCGCTGCGCTGAGCTGGCCCGGCTGGGCTGGCTGCTGCCTGGTGCTCGGGTGAAGGTCACCTCCTGGGGCTTAGCTCAGCTCGGGGAGGGCCACCTCATCCCCGCTGTCCCTGCATCACAAACGTTGCCATGGCTGAGCGCTGATGTCACAACAGCTGGGGAGGGATGACAACGCGCATCACAATCGGGGGCAGGTTATATAAGTGGGGCTGAGCGAGGCTGGCTGCCATTTTGCCGTGAGCTGACGAGCGAAGAGGGACAAGCTTGAGCTGGGAAGGTGGAGCAAGGGGACCGTGAGTGCGGTCCAGCCGATCTTCCTCATGCCAGCCAAGTTTGGCTCTCTCTGGCAAGTCATAGGCATGGCTGATGCCTGGGTACTGAGCTTATTCCCCAGCCCAGAAGCCTTCTGGGCCTTCTGCTGCTCCCTGTGGCTCCTGCTGCTGGCGTTTGCCTGCTTCTCCATGATGCCCAGGGCCAAGCCGCAGGTAGGAGTCAGGGCTGGTGCTGAGGCACGCCCTGCCTGGGACGGGAGGCCGTGTCCCAGCCAGGCCTGGCCAGCCTGGGCCAGGAGGCTTGGGGCAGGCACAGGCCTGGCCCTGGCCATGCCCTGGGTTTGTGGATGCCGCTGAGGCTGCTGGGGACTCCCTCTCACCTGCTGCTTTCTGTGTCCATGTAGGAAGGGAGGACGAGGAGGCGCCGTTACAGAAGAAACCAGGAGAACTGCAGAGGTGAGCAGCCCTGGGCAAGGGCAGGTGCCCTGCAAAGACACCGCCTGGCTACATGTGCCAGCTGCCCTACCAGGGGCTCCCAGTCCACTGACTCTCTGTCTTCTCTGCCAACAGTTTGGGATGTCCATGACTCTTCACAGCCCTCAAGAAAGCCGTAAGTGGAGCCATTCCCCCTGGAGCGTGACAGCCTTCTCTGGTCAACCCCACCAAAGGAGGTCCCACTAATGCTGTGCTTTGCCCCTCCACAGATGTCCCAAGCACCCGGAGCTGGATGGTGTGCCTAGATTAGCCCAACTGTTCAACACGATCCTCGAGGACCTCAACAGATACATTGAAATGTGAGGCCACTGAAGAGGGGATGGGAAGGGGAGAAGGGGATGGAGTAGCGGACATTGTCAGGGGAAAAAGACGGGGGGAGGACACAGGGAAATTTGCAGATCTCAAGTCTGAGGGGCAATGCCATTACAGAGGCAATGGATTTACCAGCAAAGTTCAGAGCCTGACAGTGTTCCTCACTTGTCCTGAACTTCTGTACTCAGCGGGTAGGGAGGGAGCCATTGGCACACACTGATTTGGACCCCACGGCAGTAACACTGCCGGCCAGATCCTCTGAGGCAGCAGTAGAGCCCTGAAGTGCTCAGGAGTCCTGGACTCAGCCTTTCCCTCCTCCTCCTCCTCCCACAGGTACAACTTCGAGATTACTGAGGGCACTGATGACTCCCTCAGTCCCATCAGTACAACGGAAACCAGCTCCTCTTCAGGGATGTCTCTGTCTTCTGGGAGAAAGAACTCATGCACTTCTGTCGTCAAAATGGGAGCCCCCTGCTCTTCGAAGGCCTCTCTGTCATCTTGTAGCAATGTATCCCTCACTTCCGTTTTGGACATGGAACCCTGCTGCTCTTCAAGGGACTCCCTTTCCGCTCGGAGTGACAACTCCCTCGCTGCCATTGTGGCAACAAAAGACAGTGGCTCTTCAGAGGCCCCTCTGACCCCATGCAAGGACGACTCCCACACTTACACCAGGGTGAGTGAAGGTGCTTCACAGCTGTCACTCACAGCTCTTCTGGACGGAGCAGACATGGTTCAAGCTTCCACGGTCCAGCCTTGTCTGCTTCCCAGTACTGTCCCAGAGGAGCAGCATGACATGGGCACTCACCCATCCTGCACGAAAGAGGTGGCCAGCTGCCACAGGGCCGACAGAGTGCAGCAGCAACAGAAACAACTCCGGGACCAGCAGGGTGCTCCCACCCCACCTCCACTGGTGCCTGATTCCCAGTCCAGGGAAACGGAGGTGCAACAGAAACACCTCCAGGACCAGCAGGGTGCTCCCACCCCACCTCCACTGGTGTCTGATTCCCAGTCCAGGGAAACGGAGGTGCAACAGAAACACCTCCAGGACCAGCAGGGTGCTCCCACCCCACCTCCGCTGGTGCCTGATTCCCAGTCCAGGGAAACGGAGGTGCAACAGAAACACCTCCAGGACCAGCAGGGTGCTCCCACCCCACCTCCACTGGTGCCTGATTCCCAGTCCAGGGAAACGGAGGTGGAACAAAAACACCTCCAGGACCAGCAGGGTGCTCCCACCCCACCTCCACTGGTGCCTGATTCCGAGTCCAGGGAAACGGAGGTGCAACAGAAACAACTCCAGGACCAGCAGGGTGCTCCCACCCCACCTCCACTGGTGCCTGATTCCCAGTCCAGGGAAACGGAGGTGGAACAAAAACACCTCCAGGACCAGCAGGGTGCTCCCACCCCACCTCCACTGGTGCCTGATTCCGAGTCCAGGGAAACGGAGGTGCAACAGAAACAACTCCAGGACCAGCAGGGTGCTCCCACCCCACCTCCACTGGTGCCTGATTCCCAGTCCAGGGAAACGGAGGTGCAACAGAAACACCTCCCGGACCAGCAGGGTGCTCCCACCCCACCTCCACTGGTGCCTGATTCCGAGTCCAGGGAAACGGAGGTGCAACAGAAACACCTCCAGGACCAGCAGGGTGCTCCCACCCCACCTCCACTGGTGCCTGATTCCCAGTCCAGGGAAATGGAGGTGCAACAGAAACAACTCTGGGACCAGCAGGGTGCTCCCACCCCACCTCCACTGGTGCCTGATTCCCAGTCCAGGGAAACGGAGGTGCAACAGAAACACCTCCAGGACCAGCAGGGTGCTCCCACCCCACCTCCACTGGTGCCTGATTCCCAGTCCAGGGAAACGGAGGTGCAACAGAAACAACTCTGGGACCAGCAGGGTGCTCCCACCCCACCTCCACTGGTGCCTGATTCCCAGTCCAGGGAAACGGAGGTGGAACAAAAACACCTCCAGGACCAGCAGGGTGCTCCCACCCCACCTCCACTGGTGCCTGATTCCGAGTCCAGGGAAACGGAGGTGCAACAGAAACAACTCCAGGACCAGCAGGGTGCTCCCACCCCACCTCCACTGGTGCCTGATTCCCAGTCCAGGGAAACGGAGGTGGAACAAAAACACCTCCAGGACCAGCAGGGTGCTCCCACCCCACCTCCACTGGTGCCTGATTCCGAGTCCAGGGAAACGGAGGTGCAACAGAAACAACTCCAGGACCAGCAGGGTGCTCCCACCCCACCTCCACTGGTGCCTGATTCCCAGTCCAGGGAAACGGAGGTGCAACAGAAACACCTCCCGGACCAGCAGGGTGCTCCCACCCCACCTCCACTGGTGCCTGATTCCGAGTCCAGGGAAACGGAGGTGGAACAAAAAGAACTACAGGACCAGCAGGGTGCTCCCACCCCACCTCCACTGGTGCCTGATTCCCAGTCCAGGGAAATGGAGGTGCAACAGAAACAACTCTGGGACCAGCAGGGTGCTCCCACCCCACCTTCACTGGAGCCTGATTCCCAGTCCAGGGAAACGGAGGTGCAACAGAAACAACTCCAGGACCAGCAGGGTGCTCCCACCCCACCTCCACTGGTGCCTGATTCCCAGTCCAGGGAAACGGAGGTGCCTTTACCACATCAAGAAACCCAGGAGACCGTGCACTGCCTTGCCCCAAGAAGGAAAGAAGAGGTGAAACTGGAGCTGCCGACTGATGGGGTGGGTCCTCAGCAGCATAGCCCAGCCTCAGTTCCTCAAACGCCTCAGCGACCACCAAAGCCTAATGTGATAGTGATTCCCATGGTGAAGGACATACCGTTCCTGGATGAGGCTGTGAAAAGGCAGCTGGAGCGTCACATTGTAAAAAGGCAGATACAGCGGCGCTTTGGACTGCCAACAAAGGTCCTGGCCTATGAGAAGGACTTCTTAGAACCTATCCTGGAGCAACAAGAATCCCAGCCCCTGTCTTTGCAGAGGTGCATTGGGCAGCCCTACCACTCACCCTTCCAGAATCGGGACAGGTGCACCACAAAGTCAGCAGTGTGTCCCCCTGGCCTGCAGCAAGAGTCCGCAGCCCGGAAGAATACATGCACACGAGGGACACAGACACCTGCCGAGTCTGTGCCAGCAGCTATTCCAAGAGTGGCACAAGGGATGCCTCAGAAGGATGGGAAGAGACCACACTGGAAAAGAGAGTCTGGAGGAACAGCCAGAAGCAGCAGCATGACCAGCAAGAAGACCTTGCCTTGCACCAAAAAGAAGGATCAGGGCTCTGGGACAGAAAGTGATGGTCAAGGTACTTCCCCTTCCATCCAGGAAGAGCAGGCACCGCCACTGAGCAAGGGAGCTCCCCAGGGGCAATCAGAACAGGACTGTGTGAGCCCCACCATCTCCACTGAGACACAAGAATTGCAACTGGAGAAGAATGTTCCCACAGGAGAAGCAGAGCACTCCCAGGAAGGCCAGAGTGGCATCGGTGGGGATGTGGGGACACCTGAGCTGCCATCCAACAGGACATCTCCTTCAAGAAGTAGTCCCCCACAGACACAACATTGCTCTGATGGGACACCCTCAGCTCTGCCAATGCCTCAAGACTCTGCTGGGACCAGTATTCTGACCCCCTACCTGGAAGAGCTGCTCATGACACTCATGGACTGCTACACGGCCAGAACGGCTGCTGAAAACCTGCAGAACCAGCTGCTGGCTTTATGGCTGGAGAAGAACTCAAGCACGGACCAAGCAGCAAAGCACCCCGTTGCCTCACCACGCAGAAGACCAAAAGAATCACAGAAGGGCAAGAGGCACACCCAGGGTGGAGCTGGCTCCAGGAGACCCTGCCCCAAGTGCAGCAGTTCCCTGCACCACAACCTGCCTGGCAGCGTTGGCTCCCAGCCTTCAGCTCCATCTGAGGCTGCAACCCCAGGTGCAGGAAGAAACAGGACAGCAGGAGAGAGGCATCCACCCAAGGAAAGAGCCAAGAGGAAGCAGGGCCAGAAGGTGACTGCTGCTGACACCCAGCAGCCGGAGGGGATCCGTGTGTACAGAAAGTTGATACTGATCCCTCCAGTTGAGGAGGAGAGGCTTCCATCCCAGCGAGCCCCTGCCTGGACCCTGCCATCAGGAACATGGCAGCTCCCCAGACATGCAGCAGCCAGACACAGGAATCATAGGGCAGAGACACCACCTCTGCCAGGCAGCCTCTGCTGTGTGCTCACCCCCATCCTCCTTTGCCTTCAGTGTGCCTGGGACACGCTCCGAGATGCAGGCAAGGCCCTACTTGCCCGCATCAAGAAGTGAGGTGAGGAGCCTCACGGGAAGAGAACCAACGCTGGAAAGCAGTCTCACCACGGGATTAGGGGATTGCTCGGGCTTCCTGCAGAAACAGAAAGCTGCAGCCATCCCTGCCTGGAGCCACCAGGGAGCAGGAGCTCTCCCAATAAATGTGTCTTTCCAAGCAACCTCATGTGCGTTTCTTCTTTCCTTTGGAGGAGCAGAGGCACCATTCCCTGCTCACTGCTCGTACCTGCTTGCATGGGCAAGGTGGGCAGCTCTGTTAGCACCTTCTGGAGGAGAGGCCAGGACTAGGATGGCGCTCCAGGTACCTTCCAGGTACCTAAGAGCAGGGACATAGGGCTGGCCTTCCACCTGAGGCCTTCAGAGGCAGCGTGGGCTGCCCCCCTCCCTGGAAGTCCCCTGCACACCACAGCTACGGTTTGGGTCTGGGAGCAGTGTAGGTCCTTCAGGACAACAAGTGGCAGAGAGAAAGCACGTTGAGTGTCTGCCAGGGACAGAGAAGATGGAGGCCCCAGTGCCTGTTGCTCTGGCTGCACTAGGACAGGCAGAACAGCAGACAGGCGCCTCTGTGGGCGTGACTTCTGCTTCTTGCTGTGGGATGGGGTGGGCCCATCTCCTCCAAACCCCTGCCTCTCCCTTTCAAGGAGGATCGGGGCTGTGGCATGGAGGCAGTGACCTGAAAGTCCTGGAAGGGTGCCAGGATCACAGCCCTGAGCTCTGGGGCTCAGCAGCAGCTCTACCTGCCCTAGCATGTGCTGAGGTGAGGAAAAGGCCAAGGAGGAGGACATGAGCAGGATCCCCAAGCCATAGGAAGAGAGCAGTGAGAGCTGACATGGGGGAACACCAGGGAAAAGCTCTTGCAAGTCCCTCTTGCAAGTGCTCTTGCAAAGTCTTGCATTTCCACACTTACATTTCACTAAGAGTGGAAATATTTATGACCTTCACTTCCCTATGCCAAACCAGTAATTCGGTGCTTAAAATTCAGTTGAATTCTCTAAGCTTGATAACCTGTCCCTGTGAAAGTAGTCAGTGACCTGCTTTTATTTCAATCCAGGACTTTCCCACTGTTGTCCTTCCCATTATCTCCCTGGTACCGCTCGGAGTAAGGGCAAGGGGGTGAGCTGGCTGTGGGGGTTCCTGGCTGCCCAGCCGTGGTGAGCCCTCCACACCTTAATTCCCTTTTCAGCAAAGGACCATTGAGTGGTCATACTCTGGGAAGCAGTGCTCCTCTTGGCTGGGGTGGTCTAAACGGGCTCCCTTGGGCCTTCACCATTGTCACTGTGTCACCATCATTGCTTTGATGGACACATGAGGGCCATAAAGCGGTTCATGGTCTCTCAGAAGGGGGAGTGCAGCGCACAACCGGGGGTTCAACCCTACATAGTGAGAGGCCAGAGGCTTTGCAGGGCCCTGCGCAGGGCCAGCTCTCGGCACTAGGGTGGGCTGGCCATGGCCCCGCTGCGCTGAGCTGGCCCGGCTGGGCTGGCTGCTGCCTGGTGCTCGGGTGAAGGTCACCTCCTGGGGCTTAGCTCAGCTCGGGGAGGGCCACCTCATCCCCGCTGTCCCTGCATCACAAACGTTGCCATGGCTGAGCGCTGATGTCACAACAGCTGGGGAGGGATGACAACGCGCATCACAATCGGGGGCAGGTTATATAAGTGGGGCTGAGCGAGGCTGGCTGCCATTTTGCCGTGAGCTGACGAGCGAAGAGGGACAAGCTTGAGCTGGGAAGGTGGAGCAAGGGGACCGTGAGTGCGGTCCAGCCGATCTTCCTCATGCCAGCCAAGTTTGGCTCTCTCTGGCAAGTCATAGGCATGGCTGATGCCTGGGTACTGAGCTTATTCCCCAGCCCAGAAGCCTTCTGGGCCTTCTGCTGCTCCCTGTGGCTCCTGCTGCTGGCGTTTGCCTGCTTCTCCATGATGCCCAGGGCCAAGCCGCAGGTAGGAGTCAGGGCTGGTGCTGAGGCACGCCCTGCCTGGGACGGGAGGCCGTGTCCCAGCCAGGCCTGGCCAGCCTGGGCCAGGAGGCTTGGGGCAGGCACAGGCCTGGCCCTGGCCATGCCCTGGGTTTGTGGATGCCGCTGAGGCTGCTGGGGACTCCCTCTCACCTGCTGCTTTCTGTGTCCATGTAGGAAGGGAGGACGAGGAGGCGCCGTTACAGAAGAAACCAGGAGAACTGCAGAGGTGAGCAGCCCTGGGCAAGGGCAGGTGCCCTGCAAAGACACCGCCTGGCTACATGTGCCAGCTGCCCTACCAGGGGCTCCCAGTCCACTGACTCTCTGTCTTCTCTGCCAACAGTTTGGGATGTCCATGACTCTTCACAGCCCTCAAGAAAGCCGTAAGTGGAGCCATTCCCCCTGGAGCGTGACAGCCTTCTCTGGTCAACCCCACCAAAGGAGGTCCCACTAATGCTGTGCTTTGCCCCTCCACAGATGTCCCAAGCACCCGGAGCTGGATGGTGTGCCTAGATTAGCCCAACTGTTCAACACGATCCTCGAGGACCTCAACAGATACATTGAAATGTGAGGCCACTGAAGAGGGGATGGGAAGGGGAGAAGGGGATGGAGTAGCGGACATTGTCAGGGGAAAAAGACGGGGGGAGGACACAGGGAAATTTGCAGATCTCAAGTCTGAGGGGCAATGCCATTACAGAGGCAATGGATTTACCAGCAAAGTTCAGAGCCTGACAGTGTTCCTCACTTGTCCTGAACTTCTGTACTCAGCGGGTAGGGAGGGAGCCATTGGCACACACTGATTTGGACCCCACGGCAGTAACACTGCCGGCCAGATCCTCTGAGGCAGCAGTAGAGCCCTGAAGTGCTCAGGAGTCCTGGACTCAGCCTTTCCCTCCTCCTCCTCCTCCCACAGGTACAACTTCGAGATTACTGAGGGCACTGATGACTCCCTCAGTCCCATCAGTACAACGGAAACCAGCTCCTCTTCAGGGATGTCTCTGTCTTCTGGGAGAAAGAACTCATGCACTTCTGTCGTCAAAATGGGAGCCCCCTGCTCTTCGAAGGCCTCTCTGTCATCTTGTAGCAATGTATCCCTCACTTCCGTTTTGGACATGGAACCCTGCTGCTCTTCAAGGGACTCCCTTTCCGCTTGGAGTGACAACTCCCTCGCTGCCATTGTGGCAACAAAAGACAGTGGCTCTTCAGAGGCCCCTCTGACCCCATGCAAGGACGACTCCCACACTTACACCAGGGTGAGTGAAGGTGCTTCACAGCTGTCACTCACAGCTCTTCTGGACGGAGCAGACATGGTTCAAGCTTCCACGGTCCAGCCTTGTCTGCTTCCCAGTACTGTCCCAGAGGAGCAGCATGACATGGGCACTCACCCATCCTGCACGAAAGAGGTGGCCAGCTGCCACAGGGCCGACAGAGTGCAGCAGCAACAGAAACAACTCCGGGACCAGCAGGGTGCTCCCACCCCACCTCCACTGGTGCCTGATTCCCAGTCCAGGGAAACGGAGGTGCAACAGAAACACCTCCAGGACCAGCAGGGTGCTCCCACCCCACCTCCACTGGTGTCTGATTCCCAGTCCAGGGAAACGGAGGTGCAACAGAAACACCTCCAGGACCAGCAGGGTGCTCCCACCCCACCTCCGCTGGTGCCTGATTCCCAGTCCAGGGAAACGGAGGTGCAACAGAAACACCTCCAGGACCAGCAGGGTGCTCCCACCCCACCTCCACTGGTGCCTGATTCCCAGTCCAGGGAAACGGAGGTGGAACAAAAACACCTCCAGGACCAGCAGGGTGCTCCCACCCCACCTCCACTGGTGCCTGATTCCGAGTCCAGGGAAACGGAGGTGCAACAGAAACAACTCCAGGACCAGCAGGGTGCTCCCACCCCACCTCCACTGGTGCCTGATTCCCAGTCCAGGGAAACGGAGGTGGAACAAAAACACCTCCAGGACCAGCAGGGTGCTCCCACCCCACCTCCACTGGTGCCTGATTCCGAGTCCAGGGAAACGGAGGTGCAACAGAAACAACTCCAGGACCAGCAGGGTGCTCCCACCCCACCTCCACTGGTGCCTGATTCCCAGTCCAGGGAAACGGAGGTGCAACAGAAACACCTCCCGGACCAGCAGGGTGCTCCCACCCCACCTCCACTGGTGCCTGATTCCGAGTCCAGGGAAACGGAGGTGCAACAGAAACACCTCCAGGACCAGCAGGGTGCTCCCACCCCACCTCCACTGGTGCCTGATTCCCAGTCCAGGGAAATGGAGGTGCAACAGAAACAACTCTGGGACCAGCAGGGTGCTCCCACCCCACCTCCACTGGTGCCTGATTCCCAGTCCAGGGAAACGGAGGTGCAACAGAAACACCTCCAGGACCAGCAGGGTGCTCCCACCCCACCTCCACTGGTGCCTGATTCCCAGTCCAGGGAAACGGAGGTGCAACAGAAACAACTCTGGGACCAGCAGGGTGCTCCCACCCCACCTCCACTGGTGCCTGATTCCCAGTCCAGGGAAACGGAGGTGGAACAAAAACACCTCCAGGACCAGCAGGGTGCTCCCACCCCACCTCCACTGGTGCCTGATTCCGAGTCCAGGGAAACGGAGGTGCAACAGAAACAACTCCAGGACCAGCAGGGTGCTCCCACCCCACCTCCACTGGTGCCTGATTCCCAGTCCAGGGAAACGGAGGTGGAACAAAAACACCTCCAGGACCAGCAGGGTGCTCCCACCCCACCTCCACTGGTGCCTGATTCCGAGTCCAGGGAAACGGAGGTGCAACAGAAACAACTCCAGGACCAGCAGGGTGCTCCCACCCCACCTCCACTGGTGCCTGATTCCCAGTCCAGGGAAACGGAGGTGCAACAGAAACACCTCCCGGACCAGCAGGGTGCTCCCACCCCACCTCCACTGGTGCCTGATTCCGAGTCCAGGGAAACGGAGGTGGAACAAAAAGAACTACAGGACCAGCAGGGTGCTCCCACCCCACCTCCACTGGTGCCTGATTCCCAGTCCAGGGAAATGGAGGTGCAACAGAAACAACTCTGGGACCAGCAGGGTGCTCCCACCCCACCTTCACTGGAGCCTGATTCCCAGTCCAGGGAAACGGAGGTGCAACAGAAACAACTCCAGGACCAGCAGGGTGCTCCCACCCCACCTCCACTGGTGCCTGATTCCCAGTCCAGGGAAACGGAGGTGCCTTTACCACATCAAGAAACCCAGGAGACCGTGCACTGCCTTGCCCCAAGAAGGAAAGAAGAGGTGAAACTGGAGCTGCCGACTGATGGGGTGGGTCCTCAGCAGCATAGCCCAGCCTCAGTTCCTCAAACGCCTCAGCGACCACCAAAGCCTAATGTGATAGTGATTCCCATGGTGAAGGACATACCGTTCCTGGATGAGGCTGTGAAAAGGCAGCTGGAGCGTCACATTGTAAAAAGGCAGATACAGCGGCGCTTTGGACTGCCAACAAAGGTCCTGGCCTATGAGAAGGACTTCTTAGAACCTATCCTGGAGCAACAAGAATCCCAGCCCCTGTCTTTGCAGAGGTGCATTGGGCAGCCCTACCACTCACCCTTCCAGAATCGGGACAGGTGCACCACAAAGTCAGCAGTGTGTCCCCCTGGCCTGCAGCAAGAGTCCGCAGCCCGGAAGAATACATGCACACGAGGGACACAGACACCTGCCGAGTCTGTGCCAGCAGCTATTCCAAGAGTGGCACAAGGGATGCCTCAGAAGGATGGGAAGAGACCACACTGGAAAAGAGAGTCTGGAGGAACAGCCAGAAGCAGCAGCATGACCAGCAAGAAGACCTTGCCTTGCACCAAAAAGAAGGATCAGGGCTCTGGGACAGAAAGTGATGGTCAAGGTACTTCCCCTTCCATCCAGGAAGAGCAGGCACCGCCACTGAGCAAGGGAGCTCCCCAGGGGCAATCAGAACAGGACTGTGTGAGCCCCACCATCTCCACTGAGACACAAGAATTGCAACTGGAGAAGAATGTTCCCACAGGAGAAGCAGAGCACTCCCAGGAAGGCCAGAGTGGCATCGGTGGGGATGTGGGGACACCTGAGCTGCCATCCAACAGGACATCTCCTTCAAGAAGTAGTCCCCCACAGACACAACATTGCTCTGATGGGACACCCTCAGCTCTGCCAATGCCTCAAGACTCTGCTGGGACCAGTATTCTGACCCCCTACCTGGAAGAGCTGCTCATGACACTCATGGACTGCTACACGGCCAGAACGGCTGCTGAAAACCTGCAGAACCAGCTGCTGGCTTTATGGCTGGAGAAGAACTCAAGCACGGACCAAGCAGCAAAGCACCCCGTTGCCTCACCACGCAGAAGACCAAAAGAATCACAGAAGGGCAAGAGGCACACCCAGGGTGGAGCTGGCTCCAGGAGACCCTGCCCCAAGTGCAGCAGTTCCCTGCACCACAACCTGCCTGGCAGCGTTGGCTCCCAGCCTTCAGCTCCATCTGAGGCTGCAACCCCAGGTGCAGGAAGAAACAGGATAGCAGGAGAGAGGCATCCACCCAAGGAAAGAGCCAAGAGGAAGCAGGGCCAGAAGGTGACTGCTGCTGACACCCAGCAGCCGGAGGGGATCCGTGTGTACAGAAAGTTGATACTGATCCCTCCAGTTGAGGAGGAGAGGCTTCCATCCCAGCGAGCCCCTGCCTGGACCCTGCCATCAGGAACATGGCAGCTCCCCAGACATGCAGCAGCCAGACACAGGAATCATAGGGCAGAGACACCACCTCTGCCAGGCAGCCTCTGCTGTGTGCTCACCCCCATCCTCCTTTGCCTTCAGTGTGCCTGGGACACGCTCCGAGATGCAGGCAAGGCCCTACTTGCCCGCATCAAGAAGTGAGGTGAGGAGCCTCACGGGAAGAGAACCAACGCTGGAAAGCAGTCTCACCACGGGATTAGGGGATTGCTCGGGCTTCCTGCAGAAACAGAAAGCTGCAGCCATCCCTGCCTGGAGCCACCAGGGAGCAGGAGCTCTCCCAATAAATGTGTCTTTCCAAGCAACCTCATGTGCGTTTCTTCTTTCCTTTGGAGGAGCAGAGGCACCATTCCCTGCTCACTGCTCGTACCTGCTTGCATGGGCAAGGTGGGCAGCTCTGTTAGCACCTTCTGGAGGAGAGGCCAGGACTAGGATGGCGCTCCAGGTACCTTCCAGGTACCTGAGAGCAGGGACATAGGGCTGGCCTTCCACCTGAGGCCTTCAGAGGCAGCGTGGGCTGCCCCCCTCCCTGGAAGTCCCCTGCACACCACAGCTACGGTTTGGGTCTGGGAGCAGTGTAGGTCCTTCAGGACAACAAGTGGCAGAGAGAAAGCACGTTGAGTGTCTGCCAGGGACAGAGAAGATGGAGGCCCCAGTGCCTGTTGCTCTGGCTGCACTAGGACAGGCAGAACAGCAGACAGGCGCCTCTGTGGGCGTGACTTCTGCTTCTTGCTGTGGGATGGGGTGGGCCCATCTCCTCCAAACCCCTGCCTCTCCCTTTCAAGGAGGATCGGGGCTGTGGCATGGAGGCAGTGACCTGAAAGTCCTGGAAGGGTGCCAGGATCACAGCCCTGAGCTCTGGGGCTCAGCAGCAGCTCTACCTGCCCTAGCATGTGCTGAGGTGAGGAAAAGGCCAAGGAGGAGGACATGAGCAGGATCCCCAAGCCATAGGAAGAGAGCAGTGAGAGCTGACATGGGGGAACACCAGGGAAAAGCTCTTGCAAGTCCCTCTTGCAAGTGCTCTTGCAAAGTCTTGCATTTCCACACTTACATTTCACTAAGAGTGGAAATATTTATGACCTTCACTTCCCTATGCCAAACCAGTAATTCGGTGCTTAAAATTCAGTTGAATTCTCTAAGCTTGATAACCTGTCCCTGTGAAAGTAGTCAGTGACCTGCTTTTATTTCAATCCAGGACTTTCCCACTGTTGTCCTTCCCATTATCTCCCTGGTACCGCTCGGAGTAAGGGCAAGGGGGTGAGCTGGCTGTGGGGGTTCCTGGCTGCCCAGCCGTGGTGAGCCCTCCACACCTTAATTCCCTTTTCAGCAAAGGACCATTGAGTGGTCATACTCTGGGAAGCAGTGCTCCTCTTGGCTGGGGTGGTCTAAACGGGCTCCCTTGGGCCTTCACCATTGTCACTGTGTCACCATCATTGCTTTGATGGACACATGAGGGCCATAAAGCGGTTCATGGTCTCTCAGAAGGGGGAGTGCAGCGCACAACCGGGGGTTCAACCCTACATAGTGAGAGGCCAGAGGCTTTGCAGGGCCCTGCGCAGGGCCAGCTCTCGGCACTAGGGTGGGCTGGCCATGGCCCCGCTGCGCTGAGCTGGCCCGGCTGGGCTGGCTGCTGCCTGGTGCTCGGGTGAAGGTCACCTCCTGCGGCTTATCTCAGCTCGGGGAGGGCCACCTCATCCCCGCTGTCCCTGCATCACAAACGTTGCCATGGCTGAGCGCTGCTGTCACCACAGCTGGGGAGGGATGACAACGCGCATCACAATCGGGGGCAGGTTATATAAGTGGGGCTGAGCGAGGCTGGCTGCCATTTTGCCGTGAGCTGACGAGCGAAGAGGGACAAGCTTGAGCTGGGAAGGTGGAGCAAGGGGACCGTGAGTGCGGTCCAGCTGATCCTTCTCAAGCCAGCTGAGTTTGGCTCTCTCTGGCATGGATGATGCCTGGGGAATGAGCTTCTACCCCAGCCCAGAAGTCTTCTTCACATTATACTCCTTCCTGTGGCTGTTTCTGCTGGCGTTTGCCTGCTTCTCCATGATGCCCAGGGCCAAGCTGCAGGTAGGAGGCAGGGCTGGTGCTGAGGCAGGCCCTGCCTGGGACGGGAGGCCGTGTCCCAGCCAGGCCTGGCCAGCCTGGGCCAGGAGGCTTGGGGCAGGCACAGGCCTGGCCCTGGCCACGCCCTGGGTTTGTGGGTGCCGCTGAGGTGTGGGTGCCGCTGAGGCTGCTGGGGACTCCCTCTCACCTGCTGCTTTCTGTGCACTTTTGTAGTGGGTTTACGTGGCAAGGTTTCGGTAGTGGGGGGCCATACGGTTGGCTTCTGTGAGAAGAGTTCAGAAGCTTCTCCATGTTAGATAAGGGGACCCCACTGGCCTGAGCCGAGCCAATAAGCAATGCTGTTTTTGCCTCCATGAAAGCAGATTGAAGAAATGGATAAAAAAAATCATGCTGCTCTACAGCAGCTGAGAGAGAGAGGAGTGAGAAACAGCTTTTCACTGAGGTCAGTGCAGAAGGAGGGCAGGAGGGGGTCCAGGCGCCGGAGGCGAAGTTCCCCTGCAGCCTGTGGAGAGGCCCCTGGTGGAGCAGGCTGTCCCCCTGCAGCCCCTGGGTCCCACATGGAGCAGATCTCCACGCTGCAGCCCGTGGAGGAGCCCCCGGTGGAGCAGGTGGATATGGCCTGGAGGAGGCTGTGGCCTGTGGAGCAGCCCTGCTGGAGCAGATTTTGGCCTGGACGTATAGTCCGTGGAGAGGGGACCATGCAGGAGCATGGGAGCTGCCGCCCGTGGGGGACCCATGCCAGAACATTTTGCTGTTGATGGATGGACCCTGTGGTACGGACCCATACTGGAGCAGTTCTTGAAGAGCTGCTGCCTTTGGGAAGCTCATGCAGGATCAGTTCCAGAAGGATGACATCCCGTGGGAGGGAACGTGGAGCAGGGACAGAGTGACAGTGAAGGAGAGGTGGAGAAGTGCTATAGATTGACTGCAACCCCCATTTCCCCGTTCCCCTGTGCCACTCATGGGGAAGAGGTAGAAGAGGGTGGATGAAGGGAAGGTATTTTTTGTTGCTTTCCTTTGTTTCTCACTTCTTTAGCTTGTTAGTAATAGGCAATAAATTTTATATCTCTCTACTCTGAGTCTGTTTTGCCTTTTTTGATAATTATTGAGCAATCTCCATCTCTTTATCGCAACCCTTGAGCCCTTTGCAGTGTGTTTTCTTCCTCTTTCCCTTTGAGGAGGGGGAGTGAATGAGCAGTTGTGGTGGAGCTTGACTGCCCACTTGAGTAAAACCACCATACCATGTAGTAAGGGAGTCTGAGGATGCACTACTGCAGAAAGAACCGGAAGAATCACAGAGGTGAGCAGCCCCGGGCAAGGGCAGGTGCCCTGCAAAGACACCGCCTGGCCTCATATGCACCCCACCCCACCAGGGGCTCCCAGTTCACTGACTCTCTGTCTTCTCTGCCAAGAGTTTGGGTCCTCCATGACTCTTCACAGCGCTCGATGAAGCAGTAAGTGGAGCATGACAGCCTTCTCTGCTCAACCCCACCAAAGGAGGTCCCGCTAATGCTGTGCTTTGCCCCTTCACAGATGTCCCAAGCACCCGGAGCTGGATGGTGTGCCTAGATTAGCCCAACTGTTCAACACGACCCTCGAGGACCTCAACAGATACATTGAAATGTGAGGCCACTGAAGAGGGGATGGGAAGGGGAGAAGGGGATGGAGTAGCGGACATTGTCAGGGGAAAAAGACGGGGGGAGAACACAGGGAAATTTGCAGATCTCAAGTCTGAGGGGCAATGCCATTACAGAGGCAATGGATTTACCAGCAAAGTTCAGAGCCTGACAGTGTTCCTCACTTGTCCTGAACTTCTGTACTCAGCGGGTAGGGAGGGAGCCATTGGCACACACTGATTTGGACCCCACGGCAGTAACACTGCCGGCCAGATCCTCTGAGGCAGCAGTAGAGCCCTGAAGTGCTCAGGAGTCCTGGACTCAGCCTTTCCCTCCTCCTCCTCCTCCCTCACTAGAAGCTCTTTCTAATTGAGGCTGATCATATTGCTCTATAAATTCTGCATCTTCATCTTTTTCCTCGCTGTGATCAGATTGAGTCAAGTAAATGGTTTATGTGGAGGATCATGAGGAGACAGAGCTGTTTAGAATTCCCCAGCCAGGTAGAATAGTGCAATAATAGCTAGCTGAAGGTATCTGGAGGATATATCTTCTAAGACCCACTGCATCTCAGGGTGGTTGCTGATTTTTTTTTTTTTTTTTTAAATAATGGGAACTATTGACTTCACCTGCGTTAGCCACTGTACCTAGTTTGAACCTGTTATATTTTTAATCTTCACTGAAAATTGCACTTTCAAACCCAAATTAGTGTGCTGTTTACAAGAGGTGGCAACATTTTTGGTGGGCTGCACTATTATACACCATTTGCCCCCCAAAACCTTTTTACAATAAACTTTATTTACCATTCTTGGAGTTTATTTTTTTCATATTCTCACAAAGAACGTCCTGGACCTTATAGAACTTCTGAATGTGCCTAATTTTTTTTCTGCTTGGTATTCTACTTTTCAGTGGTATTTGATGTTAATCCCTTGAATCAAAAATAACAACCAAACTACAGATCTTGTCCGGAGCAGAGATTAGCAATGCTAAAATATAAGACCTTGGCTACAGGAAAGGAAGAACATTATCCCTGCAACAAGGAATTATCATTATTTCCTCTTCTGTTCCACTGATAAGCTTCTTAAGTGAGAGACCAGTCAAGGACATTTTTATTTCATCTAAAAAGTCATACAGTAATTCCTGTATGCTTTTGGGGTACAGTTTATTAGTTAAGAGAATGGATCTTTTAATTATTATTGCTATTTATTTATTATATTGGATACTCTAGAAGCATTTTCTCAGGTATTCTTGTCAGTTATTTTCGAGATAGCGCATAATTTGCTTGAACATGCTCCAACACAGTTGTTAAAAGAATGCCTGCCTTTTCTTGTCATGCTACCTTGAGAATTATGAATTGCTCTTTTGGATCTGAGATGGTTTCAAACTAATCTAAACTGGACTACAGTCATTCTTTTGTAAGAGAAGATGTCTATGTCCATGGATAATTTGTTTAATAGTGAACCAGTTCATAATTTACACCTTTAAGTTAACAAGACGGAAAAAGTTTAAAGTGCTGTCCAGATTTTACATATGTGATAACACACATCTGGCAGATTTTTATTTATTTATTTATTTATTTTGGTATTGAGTTCTGTTCTTCTGGATGGTTTACTTTTTAGCATCAAGTTAGCTGTTAGTGAAATACCTGACTACTGCTATGCACAAGCCTTTTGCAATAGCTATTATTCTGCCTCCTCCATATATAAAGAAAGATAATATTGGCACCTTATTAGTGGATTAGCCAGTACTAATTCCAAATGCAAGCTAAAGTCTTAGAAATTCAGTTCCAATAATATATCAACATGATTCCATGGAAATGAGTGAAGCATTGCAACAGCAGACCCCACAATGTCTATTAAGCTGGATCTACTTTTCATGAAAATCAGTGACATTGAGATTCACAAACATTTCCCTAAGTTGTCTCAGTGGTATGTTGGGAGAAATGAGCACTTTCAGAGTTACTCACCAATAAGTGTCACACTCCGAAAATGCCTTTTTTTTTTTTTAACATTTCATGAAGGAACAAAGCTCCATAATATAGATTAGACTGTTGATTTTAGGTGTTAAAATTCAGTGAGATTAGTCTTGGAGACATTCTCTGGCAATGACGTCTAAATGAAACTACTGGGTATTCTTCAGACTTATGAAGGCCAACCTGTTGATCACCATTTTCAAAGCTAGGCTTCTATTTAACATCTTTGCTTGATAAGGCACAGTGGTCTGTAAACCTTTTATAGTTTGTTAGAGAATGGCACAGGATTGCCAGCTCCCACTTTTTTTTTTTTTTTTCCTGTGGGTATGGTGATCTTTGGTAGTTTCTCCCTTCCCTTGTTGCTGAGAAATGCAATATGTAAATAACCAAAAATTCATTTGAAAACAGTTTTTCTAGCCCTCATGATGGTATAAGAGATACTGTAAAAAAAGAAACCATGAATAAGTAGTAAAATGGTGATATTTTAATGTTTCTGAAGAGTTGTGGGGCCTGAATTATTATAGTCACATCATAGCTTGAATGTTCTGAAAAACACTCTCTCTCAAAATAAATGTATATTCTCATAATACAATCTATTAGTGAACTTTAATTGCTGAACTATTGGTCAAGGAAAAAAATAGCTAAACGTCAGAAACATTCCCAATTTTTGTACAGGACTCCAAGAAAATGTCTTTCCAATATTCTTTGTACCAACAGTGAGTAGGGTTTCACAGAAAATATAAACGTTTGTGTGAACTTCCTGTTAGAGGCTGTGAACTACCTTCCAGCTCTATCAGCATCAGCTGGAAATTAAAAAATAACTCTAGACGAAAGATTAGAACAGTATGTTGATGTCGTGTTATTTCAAATATCACACCAGTCTTTCTAGCTATGTGAGAAAAAATAAATTATCTGAACTTCTGAAAATCATAAAATATTTTAAAATACTGTATGATGGTTACAAAAATTGAAAAAAAATATTTTTTAACTGCTTTAGAGAAAATTAGTGTGGCAAGGATGGGATAAGGAAGAATAGCATGAAAACCAAACACTTTATTTAAAAAGATGGGTTCCCCTAATATTTGTTTTTGTAAAACTGACTCAGATGTTGATATGGTGAAATTATGAACATCTGGGATCCTCAAAAACAGTATTAAATTATTTTAACACAAAGTATGGGATAAATTTACTCAAATTTAGAGATCTACAAAGTAGACATCTAAGTCTGAACTAGTTTCCCTAGCCCTAGGTAATCAATAAAGAAAAGCAGGCTGTTGCAGAGAATAAATCATTCTCATTCTAAAACACATCTGAAATGGGACAGATAAATTACTCTCAGAAAGTGTTTATTTTTCTCTGCTGAACACAGAGACAGACCTGACTGACTACCTTGGATATAAACATCTCTAAAGTAGTCTACATTTAGTCAAGATACCTTCATTATTTTAGAACTATAATAGCGTGTGTATGAACATGTCGACCATCTACTTCAAATTCTGCTATGTAAATCAGCCATATGGTTGGATTTCTTTAGGTTTAGCTTTGTTACCTCAAAATTTGTGTATGCATGAACATACATATAAGTATCTATCTACCTTTGTGCATATGCAGGATGTATAATTTCTATTAAGACTAGCATATCATAAAATTTCAGAAAGAGTACTCTCTATTACTTGCATCTGTGGAGTCACAAACAATTTTTCCAATTCTTGACTGACATCTTAGTGAAGAACCATCTCCTAATATCCACTCTGAACTTCCCCTGATGCAGCTTGAAACCATTTCCTAGCATCCTATCACTGGCCCCTAGAGAGAAGAGATCTGCACCTCCCCCTCTGCTCCTTGTCGTGAGGGAGTTGTATACAGTAATGAGGTCATCTCTCAGTCTCTCTTTATCTGAGCCGAACAAAGTCTCCTCAGCTACTCCTCGTATGTCATGTCCTCTAGTCCTTTCACCATCTTTGTTGCCCTCTTTTGAACACATTGTAATATTTGTATATCCTTCTTACATTGTGGAGCACAAAACTTCACACAGTACTCAAGGGGAGGCTGCGCTAGTGCTGAGTATAGTGGGACAATCACTTCTTTTGACCATTTAGATAGACTGTTTAATGCACCCCAGGATGCTGTTGTCCCTTTTGGCCATTAGGGCACATCTTTGACTCATACAGAGCTTGCCATCAACCAAATCCCCCAGATCCTTCTCTGTAGGGCTACACTCCAGTCACTTGTCCCTCAACCTATATGTACGTCCAGGATTACACAGTCCCAGGTACAGAATCTGGCTTTTGCTGTTTTTAATTTCATGTGGCTGGTGATTGCCCTGAGCTGAAATCTATCAAGATTTTTCTGCAAGGTCTCTCTATCCTCAAGGGAATCAATAGCTGCTCCTAATTTAGTATTGTCTGCAAACTTACTTAGTGTGTACTCAACACCTGTGTCCAGGTCACTGGAAAAAACACCAAAGAAAACTGACCCTAAAATTGAGCTCTGCGGAGCTGGTAGCCAGCTTGATGTTACCCTATTTATTACAGCTCTTCGGGTCTGACCCTTTAGCCAATTGTTCACCCCCAGTATTGTGTACAGGTCTAGCTGCAGGCTGGACAGCTTGGCCAGAAGGATACTGTGAGAGGCAGTATCAAAAGCTTTACTGAAATCCAAATAAACCACATCCATTGTCTTCCCTTTGTCCACTATAACTTTGTAATAAAAAGATATTAAGTTAGTAAAGTATGACTTTCCCTTTATGAACCCATGTTGGTCTTGATCAATGACTGCATCATCTTTTTTCTGTATCTCACAGAATAATCTCCATAATTTTCCCAGGCACTGAAGTGAGACTAGGGTGGTATTTCTTTCCCTTCCTGAAAATTGGATAACATTTAGGATCATAGAATGGTCTGAGCTGGAAGAGTCCATAAAGATCATTTATTTCTAACCCACCTGTAATGGGCAGGGACACTCCCACTTAGACCAGGTTGCTCAAAGTCCCATCCAGCCTGACCTTGAACACCTCCAGGGGTTGGGAATTCTTCTGGGATGTCACCTTCTCTGGGCAACCTGTTCCAGTGCCTCATCACCCTCACAGTAAAAAATTTCCTCCTAATATCCAATCTAAATCTACACTCTTTTAGTTTAAAAGCATTATCCTATGCCCTATTACTACACTCCCTGAGAGAATATTCCCAAATCATTCTCCTCAGGGCTGCTCTCAATCCACTCATTATGCAGCCTGTATTTGCCCCAACCCAGTTGCAGGAACTAACAGTTGGCCTCACTGAACTTCATGAGGCTCACATACGTCCACCTCTCAAGCCTGTCAAAGTCCCCCTGGATGGCATCCCTTTCCTCCAGCGAGTCCACCAGCTTGGTGTCATCTGCAAACTTGCTCAGGGTGCACTCAATCCCATTGTCCTTGTCTTAACAAAGATGTTAATTAACGCCTGTCTCAATACAGACTCCTAAGGGACACCACTCGTCAACTGGCATCCACTTAAACTGAGCCCTTGCTCACAACTCTTTGAGTGCGGCCACCCAGCCAATTCCTTATCCACTGAGTGGTCCATCCATCAGACCCATGCCTCTTCAATTTAAAAACAAGAATGTTGTGTGGGACAGTTTCAAGTGCTTTTCACAAGTCCAGGTAGATGATGTCATTTGCAAGGTTGCAGTCATGAGACCTCTTCAGATTCCCAAGACCACTGATAAATAGCACAGAGGTTTCACAATAACATTTGTAAACTCTCTCAGTATCCTGGGATGAATCCCGTGGGGCCCCATAGACTTATGTGCATTCAGTTACAGCAGCAAATCCTATATATGTTAAAAGTCAGCTGGAAACTTACCACTTCCCCATCATGGTCTTTCAACTCAGGGCTCCATTGGTTGCAGATCCCATCATTTGTATTAAAGACAGAGGTGAAATTAGTGTTAAAGGCAGAGATAAATAATAGAGAAACAACATTAATAGTACTGGGAATAGAAAGTTTCTTCACTTATTTTGTAAGCCCCCAGCTCCAAATGAATGCCACATCATCTCCCAATTCATTCATACATGTGTTTGGAAATTAAAAGGAGATGAGCTCTGCACCAGAAGGTTAGTAAGAATGACCTTACTAGCTACAAGCACTTTCTTACAGTACATAACAGACAAGGTAAACTGTGGAAATATTTAATCACTTTAATCTGTACATTATAAAATCATAAGAAACCCTTTCCATGAGAAATAGTTTCTTTGAGTTAAGGGGTTGCTTAGCTCTTAGGCAGTGCTTCATAAAAGGTTAAACATAAGGGGTTCTAAAGTCTGTGTGAAAATCTTTAACAGTCAGGTGAACACCTAATTTCCACTTTTGTTTGCATGAAGTCTGCTGTGAAGTGGTAAAAGCATTATCTCGGTGCTTGCGTCACAAAGATGAAGCTTGGCTTGTGTCATATGGTATAGATGAAAAATAGTTCTGACATTTCTACCTAAGACCACCAATTTACACACCCATACAGCAAGTGCTGAATCATTTCTCATAAGAGGAGATGGTGTAATACTTACCATTTCCTCCAGTTTCTTCCATCAAACCAGTCTTTTCTGACAATATTCCCTAGAACTTGAGCCAGTAACCCTAACCTGCTTTAAACCTTTCTTTCTTCTTGTTGCACTCAATAAGAGAAATGTCAACTGGGTATCAAATTGTCTTCATGTCTTTTTTTTTTTTTCATGGCTTCATGACACACAGAGGATGATTCGATTTAAGGTTAAGACACCCATATATGGATGTGAGCAAGTAGGTACCTACAAGCACGCTAGTAGCTGAGATCCCATTAGAACTGGGGAGAGCTAAAGCTCAATTGGTTTGCCTACAAATAAATCTGTAATGCAATTTAGAACACCCTAAGATTTCTTAAGACAACCAGACGGGGCTGGAAGGTGTGACATAAGCCCTTTGGAGATCTGAACTCTCTTTTATCAGCAGCTGGAGGCTTAGCAGGACACTAAAGCAAATCACTAGGCACTGAAAGCCTATCTGTAGGAAATTGAACTTTAGCTCTTGTGGTCGGGATGTTCACAAATCTAACATACAGGTAGATATATATTTGTCACCTTTCACATAGTTCAGGTGGAGGTACCAATGGAGGAATTGATCCATCACGGAATAGTATCCCAGGTGCTGAAAACAATTAACTAGGACCTCTGGGTATGGTCCAAAGTTTACCAAGATTGAGAAAATGATTTTCCCTAACCTTGCAATGCTTTGGATCAGGCCATCTGTGCATGAAATAGCTTCAGGCATCATACCTATCTTGACTTTAATGTTCACATCCAGTTTATTGGAACTGCTTGAACAACACAAATTTGATGTTCAAATGCAGATTTTAAATCAACTTTTGTTCATTACATTATTTTATGCATATGATCCACTTATAGACTTCATTAAGGAAGCTGAGTTAGTGAGGCAGAGTTTTTATAAGCTTTGTATCTTTCAAATCTTATAAAAATAAGTTTAAGTAGCTTACATACTCCTAAATAAACTATAACAATAGTACAGCACAGTTCAATTAATTTAGCATAGTAAAAAAAAGTTTCCTTGCTGTTTTTCAGAATGTTAGAGATTTGCCGGATATATCATTACTATCAAGTTGGTACTGACTTTTGGAGGCTGTAAAACAAATAAAGTCATTAAAAATAATTTGAACAAAAGGGGTAACTTGATATCATAATACCATCCACATTTGGTTAAAATGACTTATTTTAAAGCTGTCTTTCATCTTACTAAACAGATTTCCAAAGTTTAAAAAAAAATGTGATTAATAAATTATCCTCCATAAATCTTATGATAACTATGATAGTCTTTGGAGAATTATGCAGCCACATCTGGAAAAAGTATTTTACTGCCTGTAAAACAGCATGCCATGAATTTTACTAGTGTATATTAGTAAGTAAAATACGGTATATATTTTTTGCATTCATCAGTGTGAGTGCAAAACACATAATTTTCTTCTCCCCCAAACTCTTAGATTTATTTTAAAAGATTCTTGTAAAGTTTGTATGGAGTTTGCTTTCTTTTATACACACAGAGATATTTCTTCCTTATATTAGCTGTAATTTACAAGATGAACTGGAGAATACCTTAGCATCAGAACAGAAGTAAATAATCAGCAAGAGTAATAGGGCTCATTTGTTATTATTATTGCACCAAGGCTAAAATGAACGAGGCCAAGCCACTGAATAAATGGCAGAGCACTAATCAAGAGAGAAAGGAAAGAAGTTCATTTTCTGCTGTGTAATCCAACAATAGGTATTACATTATTCTTTTTCATTAATGACATTTTAAAATATATAGATTAGAGTTGTAAGTCATTCAAGATGAGTGGCTGTAATATTTCTGGAATTAAAAACTTGATTAAACTTAAGTATTTCTTAAATAAAATGAACAATGTTCTTGTAGAGCCAAGTATGTCCCAGGGAAATATAAAACCCTTTTTATTTCCAAGCAGATGTTTGCAATAAGAAATGGATGGTGAGTAGAAGGGAAGAACACCGTTAAGCTAAGGTAACCTCTAAAAATTTTTATATAGTACTGCAATCATAAGCTCCCTCAGTGATAAACATCACAATAGTAATTGTAATGTACCTGGTTTTATTTATGATTAGATCCTTGAATATGCTTTACCTCAAGCAATATAATTCACCTAATGACCATAGAAAAGATATATTTTAATATAAATAAAAACAACATACGTTTTTTTAACCTGAAAAGGCACTTTCTGTAAAGGTAATTTGTGATAAATTAGGATAGTAACATCTATAAACATCTTTTTTTTTTTTTTTATAATAGAAATAATTAAAAATCCAAGATAAATCAGGCACACTCAGCATCAGTTTATGAAAGGCAGGTCCTACTTGACTAACCTTATCTCCTATGATAAATTGATACCTTTAGTGGATGAAGGAAAGGCTGTGGATGTTTCTTACTTGAATGTTAGCAAAGTATTTGATACTGTTTCCCACAGTATTCATCTTGGAGAAACTGACTGCTCATGTCTTGGATGGATGTACTGTTAGCTGGGTGAAAAACTGGCTGGATGGCCAGGTCCATACACTCATTGTGAATGGAGTTAAATCTGGTTGGTGGCAGGTCACGAGTGGTGTTCCGCAGGGCTCAGTGTTGGGGCCAGTTTTGTTTGACATTTTTATTAATGATCTTAATGAGGGGATCGAGTGTACCACTAGTAAGTTTGCAGACGACACTGGCTTGGACAGGAGTATTGATCTGCTTGAGGGTAGAAAGGCTCTGTAGAGGGGTCTGGATAGGCTAGATCAGTGGACCAAGTGCAATTGTATGGCATTCAACAAGACTAAATGCCAGATTCAGCACTTGGGTTATAACAACCCCATGTGGTGGTATAGGCTTGGGGAAGAGTGGATGGAAAGTTGTCCAGCAGAAAAGAACCTCTGGTTGCTGGTTGACAGCCAGCTGAACATGAGCTGTCTTGTATCAGAAACAGCACAGCCAGCAGGACTAGGGAAGTGATTGTCCCTCCATGCTCAGCACTGGTGAGATTGCACACTGAACACTGTGTTCAGTTTTGGGCTTCTCACTACAAGAAAGACATTGAGTTGCTGGAACATGTTCAGAGAAGAGCAACAAAGCTGGTGAAGGGGCTAGAAAACAAGAGATATGGAGAGTGGCTGAGGGAACAGGGTTTGTTTAGCCCTGAGTAAAGGAGGCTGAGAAGAGACCTAATTTTTCCCCTTAAGTACCTGAAAGGATGTTGTAATGAGGTAGATGTACGTCTCTTTCTCAGGTGACAAGTGATAGGGCATGAGGAAACAGCCTGAAGTTGCGCCAGGAGAGGTTTAGATTAGGTATCAGGAAGGTTTTCTTCGCAGAGAGGGCTGTTAGGCACTGTAACAGCCTCCTCAGGGAAGTGATGGAATAACCATCCTTTGAGGTATTTAAGAGATGTGTAGATGTAGTGCTTAGGAACATGGTTTAATGGTGGGCTTGGTAGTTTTAGGACTTGGTGATCTCAAGGGTGCTTTCCAATCTAAGTGATTCTATGATTCTAGTTGCTTACTAGGAAAACGTACGAGGATTTTATTAGGGATGGAAACTGAGACATGACCTTACTCTAAAAAGTAATCTAGTAATACAATGAATGGATTTTCAATAATGATTTAGTACACTGGATGAGTTCTTAGGTGCAAATTTATTTTGTCAATTGCTATCTGCTGAAACACGCTTAAATGCACACCAGGGACACTTGCAATAGTTTCTTTCCTGGTGTAGCTGAGTTTGAAGTCATCCCAAGGAAAAGTATTGTGCATCCACAATGGGGAGCATCCACTTGTAATGTAGCTGTCTGCTTCTTCAGCAGTTAGCTCTCTAAGCAGGCATATCTTGTGGCTGGTACCAGTAGCTGGCATGAACTTCATTACCAATATAGACATGGTATGTGCACTTCATCCCAGATATATAATAAATAGCAGTAAAACAAGCCCTGGTTCTTCTGTTTTTGTGCTGTTTTTTTTGTTGTTGTTTGTTTTTTTATATACACAGTAATGTCTATGCATCCAATGTCTACAGCTTAATATGAAGTAGTATATATTTGAGGTCAGTGTATAAATTCATCCAAGTAATTACCTGGACTTACTGAGGAAGGGTTATAGAAAATGGCCTTCTGAATAATCCTATCATTATTTTATTCTGAGGGTGAATATTCTCTTTTATTTACCTAAACGTCTCTTGCAAATTTCAGTTCAAAAATGTTGACTTCTTTTCAAAACTGTTATGTGAGGTATAACAGACATTTTATATTTTGTTATTTTTTTAGTATAAAAGAGCAAAGACTATGAGATACTTGAGAAAAATCTTATTCCATTTGCTGCTGATTTATTTATTTATTTTTACTGATTATTTTTAATTTATTTTTATTTTATTTTATTTTTAATTTATTTTTATTGATTATTTTTACTAATTATTTTTACTCATTGGCTGTGAGTGACTGAACTTTGAAATATTTCAAAACAATATTCTTTTCTTACACATTCTTTAACTCCAGTTGTGTGGTGCTTTTTTCAAATTAAAGTAAAGTTGCTTTGTCCTTTCCCTGATTTATCTATGTTTGAGTGAAGCAGCAAATGATTTCATGTATACATACATTGTTCTGCTTTATGCAGGAAGTCTTGCAGCAAAGTAAAAGCACACAGAACTGAGTCTGGTGGAAGTGATGATTCCCTCAGCTTCAGAGCAACATGTCTGTTCTTGACATTGACCACTACATCTTTGAAATACAGAAAAATTATATAAGGAATATATGTTTGCTCAAATTATCTAATTGTTTATCTATTCCTAGTAAGTATACTAGCAGATTAGACATAATTCAGTAAGAGAATTTTCTTTCAGTAACATATCTTTCCTTTATAATTACAGAGAAACTGCCTGCTAATTGTAATTTATAAATTTATCTTAGGCAGCTCTGACAACCATGAGCAATAGCTTAGGTTCCTCTCATAATAATTCTTCTTTGAACAACTAGTTAAGTGCCTAACTTTAAAGTAGCACTAACTTTGAAGTAACCACTATAGGTTAGATTTGTAGTCTGTCAGAACGTATTTTTGAATTGTATTTGCAAGATGCTTTTATGTAAATAAAAGGAAATAATCGCCCTCAGAATGAAATCAGGATAGGATTACTCAGAAGGCCATCTTCTGTAAGTAAAACAGAAGTCTGCTTCCAGAGGGCAAGTCACTAGAGGTGTTCTCCAAGGCTGAGTTCTAGGGCTGGTTCTGTTCGACATTTTTATCAGTGATCTGGATGCAGGAGCATCGTTAGCAAGTTTTTGCTAAGTTTTGCTGTTGATACTAAACTGGGAAGTTCTGTTGACTCTCCAGAGGGATGAGAGTGATCTAGATAGATTGAAGCACTGGGAAATCATCAAGGGTATGAAATTCAAGAAAGGTAAATGCCAGGTTCTACACTTGGGATAGAGTAATGCTGGACACAGGTACAGATTGGGAGACGAGTGGCTGGAGAGCAGCAGAAAGGGATCTGGGGGTGCTGGTTGGCAGGATGCTCAACATGAGCCAGCAGTGTACCTGTCAGCCAAGAAGGCAAAGCACATTTTGGGGTACATTAAACACAGAATAGGCAGCTTGTCAAAACAGGTGACTCTCCTAATATGTTTAGCACTGGTGCAGCCTCACCTTGAGCATTCTGTGCAGTTCTGGGCTCCACAATACGAAAAAGATGTTAGAATACTTGAATGCATCCAGAGGAGGGCAACAAAATTGGTAAGAAGGCTGGAAGGCTTGTCCTATAAGGAGAAGCTGAGGACACTTGGTTTATCTATTCTGGAGAAAAGAAGGCTAAGAGGTAACCTCATTACTCTTTACAACTTCCTGAGGAAGCAAAATGGGGTGGGATGTATCTGTCTCTTCTCCCTTGTAACCAATGATAGGATGTGAGGGAACGGCACAAAGCTACACCAGTTCAGGATCAGACTAGATGTTAGGAAACATTACTCTGCTATGGGCTTATGGTCAAAAACTGGAACTAGCTTCTTAGGTGGTTGATGCCACATGCCTGTCAAGAGGCATTTAGATAAGGCTCTCAATAACACGCTTTAACTTTTGTTTAGTCCTGAGGTGGTCAGGCATTTGGATTTGATCATGTTTGTAGGTCTCTTCCAGCTGAACTCTGCTCTGCTCTGCTCTGCTCTCCTCTCTGAGAGCAAGTCATACCTTTGGATTGGTTGAATGGCTTTTCAGAGGTGGTTGCATCTCTCACTGATAATGGACAATTAGAGGCTTGATCAGCTGTGGAAGTCAACACCACATGTAACTTCATATTTGGTGTGGGAAAACTTGTCTGAATGGGAGGATTGTGAAGAAGGGGCTATCAACTCACTGATTTCAAGAGGTCATGAGGATGGTAATCTTTTCTTTTTTACAGCTTATTCAAGGGAGAAACAAATGGTGTCTTCAGGGGTCTTGCTGGCCAAAGGTACTTCTGAAACAGAATAAACTTAATGGATGCCTGGTAACTCTGGGAGGGCTGTTGCTAGTGAGCAAAAGGGAGCCACAGAGCAGAAATACAGAGCTAACTGGGAAAACCTGTGTTGTGGTTTAACCTGGCCAGCAGGTAGGCACCACACAGCCATTCGCTCACGCTCCCCTCTCCTTCTCTGGGATGGGGGACAGAATCAGAAAAAATGAAAGCCTGTGGGTTGAGATAAAGACAGTTTATTAGGACATAAAATAAAGGAAAATAATATTAATAATGATAATAGTACTACTAAGAATAATGTGTACAAGACAAGTGATGCACAATGCAATTGCTCACCACCCACTGACCAATGCCCAGCCTATCCCTGAGCAGCCGCCCCCCCCACCCAGGCCAGCCACCCCTATATATTGTTTAGCATGACGTCAGATGGTATGGAATATCCCTTTGGCCAGTTTGGGTCAGCTGTCCTGGCTCTGTCCCCTCCCAGCTCCTGCTGAACCCCCAGCGTGCCCACTGGCAGGACAGAGCAAGAAGCTGGAAAGTCCTTGGCTTAGTGTAAGCACTTCTGTGCAACAATTGCAATATCATCATTGTATCAACATTATTCTCATCCTAAATCCCAAACAGCACCCTACCAGCTACTAGGAGGAAAATTAACTCTATCCTAGCTAAAACCAGGACAACCTCTCCTAGAGTACACTAATATCAGATTGCACATGTGCTCTGTTTCCTGTGTACAGTCATGATGCCTGTGTTACTGGCTGGCAGTAAAACCAGTGTTACTGAACTGCAATTAGTAGCACACCTCTGCTTGCAACTTGCTGTTCCAGAGCCTATTCTTCAGCTTAAAGACAACTGGCATGGTCCAGCAATGTGCACAACATAAACTCCTTTACTTTCCAAAACATGTCAGATCCATCCAATCTATCTATTGAGTGTGACCCTTGTCCCAAACTAACTACCGCACTGTGCTGAAAGTTGTCTGACAGAGGTTGGTTGGTCTTGGTGAAAAGATCACCAGCAGCAAATGTAGCATTTTTAACAGTACTGATAGTTGAGTTCCAGGTCTTTGCAATGTTCCCTGGGAATGTGTAACATCCTGGTACAAAACAGGCAAACATCATGGGTTAATAAGGGTTGACAATTAAGACTGCAACTCTATCTCTTCAAAAGCATCTGTACAAATGTTCTGGAAGACTGCAAGAAAAGGAGTTTGCTTATTTTTTCATCACCTCTTCCTGAAGAGCATAATGAACAATCCTCCACTGTAAATTACAGGGTCAAACTGTCATTAAGACAGTACACCTTTATCTCAAGCTATAGAAGTGGTCTTAATTTCACTGTATTTTTTATTCTCCATCTGTGAACGGTGACAGGAGTCCTTCACCTCAGACATTTGTTCTAAGTGTATGTATGTAACAGCCCATCTCATAATCAAGTGTTAAGTTTTGCATTAGAACCAAGGCTTGAACAGAAATACTGTGAGATACCAGCACATTAGATAAACATGGATTCATATAAATGTCTCTTGTTTGAAGAGCCTCTGTTAATTTGGATAGAATTCTTTATGTCTAGGAAGAATTATAGGAATTAAGTCTTCTGTCTGTTTCTTTTAAACAATGCCATTTATCATCTCCATGGCCTGCTTCTTTGGTTGAAATTAAGATATTAGCATATTTCTTGTGAAAGATGCATTGGGATTTTCCTCCATTTTATGTGTATTTTAAAATGTCTCACTGTATTCATAGGTTGCAAGGAGTTCCAATCTAAATACATTAGATAAAATATTGTTTGGTTTTTACTGTGTTTTAACTGTAAAAATAGGCTCTACAGAGGCAGGAGACATGACACTAAAAATATTGATGATACTGATCCTCTGATTATTCTAAAACATTTTCCTGTGTTTAACTTCCTGATCTCTTTGAACAGAAATTCACAACATATCTCTGGGCTTGTAAAACTCCTGGAACTCAAGAGACAGTTAGTGTCATTGATTTGATGATGTGTGAGACTCAAAACCTGACATTTTTCTAGGATAGCAAGATGGATAATTTGGTCTTTTTGTTCTCAATTTCCATGTTCTTATAAACACAAAAGTGATTTGTTTAAATGGTATTGTTGCAAAATACACTGCAAGCTCTTTCAAAGTGTAATTTTTTGGAGGATCCATGTTGGAAAATTGCTTTTGTCAGAAATACCTCTTTAATTCAGAGTTTAAAGAATCAAGAGCCATAAAGATGAAGTGTCCAAACCAGACCTGTAACTGGTGGGAGAGTTACAGGTTAGCATACCTACATGGAATTCAAACATGCTAATTTGGGCAGAAAAATATGCTCACTTGCCACTTCACCTGGAAAACCAAAGAGGTAGGTCTACCATTTTCTAAATTTACAATTAGTTCAATGAAAATGTTATAACAAGTCATTGGTGGTACTTAATAAGCAGGACCTCTAAAAGAGTTAAAAGTCTATAATTCTAGGCATACATTTTGATACTAGAATTATTTTCTTAGTCCTGTCTCTAGAAAGTGTTGCAAGATTTTATTTTTATTTTTATTTTATATATTTATTTTGTCTTCAGTTATCTCTAAATGTGGTTCAAATGACTGTTAAGATATGTGTATAGATAATTCCAGATTATTTTATCTGTTTTGAAATCCAGGAGAAACAGTTTTATGTTAGAACATACGAGTCTCAGATAAACCTTTCTGGTTCTTTCAGTGTACCACAAAACAAGCATTTTAAGGGAAAGAAATGTAAAATACACTCCTTTTTATTTTCATAACAATCATAATATGAGATTATTTTTTGTTAATTATAGTTAAAATTTTTTATATATATTTATATATAGACTAAGAAAATAGACTCTGTAGATTTGCTAAAAATATTGGACAAATTTTCAAGAAACAAAATGTATTTACTTCTAAATTCCTTACATGGTTTTTGTCTTTTGATGAAATGTTTCCATCTGTCTTTTCCTTCTTTTCTTAGGAAAAACAACTTTCTCTCATTTAAACATTTTTTTTCCCTTCAAGAAACTGGCAGTGAAGAGAAGCATATGAAGAAAGAGAGAGAATGCAGAAGAAAGGAAGAAAAGTATTAAAACCTGAAGGTGAATAATAACTCAAAGTAATAAAAGTAACTGAGGAAGTGCTAACTACCCACCTCCAAAACGTAGTATGAACAAATGTATTCTACTTTGCTACAGCTCATACAAACCAGAGCATGGAGACAGCAAAAGGGACACTAAAAGAGGTCTACTCATAGTCATATATCTACTACTCATAGTCATATGAGTCATACTCATAGCCACAGGAAAGCTCTCCATGCTCAGTTTGCTGGACCTCAGATGTCTTTCTACAGTGAGCCTTGAGATTTTCATGTGACCCAGAAGGAGAAACCACTCCAACTGCTTCTTTCTGATTCCTTGGAGTGTGAATCATGCTCCCTGCCTTTTCAGACCTCAAAGGCAGAAGGCCTTAGTCCACTCAGTTTTTCTTTTCGTGTAGTGAAACTCCTCTGCCCTGCCCTGCCCTGCCCTGCCCTGCCCTGCCCTCGCCTCGCCTCCCCTCCTCTCCTTTCTCCTCTCTCCTCTCCTTTCTCCTCTCTCCTTTCTCCTTTCTCCTCTCTCCTCTCCTTTCTCCTCTCCTCTCCTCTCCTCTCCTCTCCTCTCCTCTCCTCTCCTCTCCTCTCCTCTCCTCTCCTCTCCTCTCCTCTCCTCTCCTCTCCTCTCCTCTCCTCTCCTCTCCTCTCCTCTCCTCTCCTCTCCTCTCCTCTCCTCTCCTCTCCTCTCCTCTCCTCTCCTCTCCTCTCCTCTCCTCTCCCCTCCCCTCCCCTCCCCTCCCCTCCCCTCCCCTCCCCTCCCCTCCCCTCCCCTCCCCTCCCCTCCCCTCCCCTCCCCTCCCCTCCCCTCCCCTCCCCTCCCCTCCCCTCCCCTCCCCTCCCCTCTCATCTCTTGCTCCTTCTCCTTTCCACTTCATCTCCTTCTCCTCTTTTCATCTCCTCCTCTGGTCTTGCTCCTTCTCCTTTCCACTTCATCTCCTTCTCCTCTTTTCATCTCCTCCTCTGGGAAATCTAATTTGGCTTTCCCCCACCCCAATACTTGACTGTTTTGACCAATATCAAATACGTCTACATGTTTGCCTGCTTAATTTCCTAACTTAGCTTTCATTTTGAATATATGCTGTGTTTTGGATCAGTTTAAATGTTGTTCAGAAATATAATAAATGCCTGATGAGTCTGTGTGCAACCATGTCACATAAAGCAAAAAATACTTATCTTAGTAACAGAATTCTTTTAGGAATGGAGAAATGAATTTAGGATTAGGACCAAACTTGTTTCAAATAAAATGTGTACTCTTGTATTTCTAGTTTTCTTTGTTTATATATATAGTTTGTTGTTCTTCTTTCTCTTTCTTTCTTTCTTTTCTCTTTTCTTTTTTTTCTTTCTTTCTTTTTCTTTCTTCTTCTTCTTTCTTCTTTCTTCTTTCTTTCTTTCTTTCTCTTTCTCTTTTTCTTTCTTTCTCTTTTCTTTTTCTTTTTTCTTTCTCTTTCTCTCTTTCTCTTTCTTCTCTCTCTCTCTCTTTCTAACATTCTTCCTTTCCTTTCCTTTCCTTTCCTTTCCTTTCCTTTCCTTTCCTTTCCTTTCCTTTCCTTTCCTTTCCTTTCCTTTCCTTTCCTTTCCTTTCCTTTCCTTTCCTTCCCTTCCCTTCCCTTCCCTTCCCTTCCCTTCCCTTCCCTTCCCTTCCCTTCCCTTCCCTTCCCTTCCCTTCCCTTCCCTTCCCTTCCCTTCCCTTCCCTTCCCTTCCCTTCCCTTCCCTTCCCTTCCCTTCCCTTCCCTTCCCTTCCCTTCCCTTCCCTTCCCTTCCCTTCCCTTCCCTTCCCTTCCCTTCCCTTCCCTTCCCTTCCCTTCCCTTCCCTTCCCTTCCCTTCCCTTCCCTTCCCTTCCCTTCCCTTCCCTTCCCTTCCCTTCCCTTCCCTTCCCTTCCCTTCCCTTCCCTTCCCTTCCCTTCCCTTCCCTTCCCTTCCCTTCCCTTCCCTTCCCTTCCCTTCCCTTCCCTTCCCTTCCCTTCCCTTCCCTTCCCTTCCCTTCCCTTCCCTTTTTTGGCTTTTAAAGAAATGCATCAGAATATCAAGGGACAAGGTTGTTCCCAAGATTCTCAATCTAAAAAAAACCTGAACCACTTTTCCAGTTTGCATTATCTTGAAAGAGTTTGAAGTTGATGCTTATTTTATAGAACAAATTGTGATTATGCATCTGAATAATTATTTCTTAATAACCTGCTTACTGCAAGCACAACTATTTCACCCTCAGGTTGAATTTAGTATGCTTGAATTAAAAATTGTCTAATCTCTGATTGGAATCTTTAGGTAAAATTAATAATTATTCATGTGAATAGGGCAATAAGGAACACATCTATATTTTTTCTGACCAGATATTATTGGCAAATATTGAAGTGTCAATCCAGCCACCAGAGGGCATTCATATGGCCCTGTGAAAGTGATATGATTCTAATGAAGTTGCAATGGAAGAATTAATAACAATTATTAAATGAGGTCAACAGATGTCAAACAAAACACATTCACTACTTCCTGCCAAATTCTACATGTGTGGAAAATTAAAACAATGCCTCAGTGTTAAACAATCTTAAAACAAATTCTGAATCCTGTACTCAGGTTTTGCTTAGGAAATACTTTCTTGATTGCCAAATCCTGAAGTCCTTATGCTTTTAACCACTACCCATTCTAGAAAACTTCTATTGGTGTTCTTCTAAGTAAGGACTGACAGAATATTGACCAGCTACTTTATCATTCAACTTACTGACACATTTTCATGTCTACAACAAGAAGACAAATGGACTTTTAATTTTTGGCCCCAGACAATACATACTGATAGAGATAAGATGCTGACAGCACTCTCCTTTTCTTTCTTTCTTTTTTTTTTTTTTAATAGAGAATGTGCAATTGCTGTAGGTTTAACAGGCATGAAATGTCAATAAGCTTGTGTCCAGAATGCCATTTTTTTGCAAAATAATATTTGAAAATCTTCAAGTATCTCAGTGTCATGAAATAAGAAAACTTTTGAGGACTGCTGATTTCTTGTTGGATTGCCAAGTTTTTGAAGAGTGGACCATGAGACCTCTAGAAACTGTAGCTGTGCAAAGGACAGTTGCTGTTAATATTCTCAAAAAACATCACCTCAGATGTGATTTTTGGACTATTATTTTTGGACTATTTGTCCTTTTTACTGTGTAATCAGTAGATGATGAACTGTTAAGCTAAAAGCAGTACTCAAACCCATTGTATGGATATGGTTTAAGAACTGACTATATTGTCTTTATTTTACAAATGAGTCCTAATCTTTGAGATATTTATTCATTTTCTTTTGGGAGTCAGTGCTTTCAAATCTGAATTGTGCTTTAAGGGGAAAAGTTTAACTTCAAGGCCATAGCGATCCAGAGGCAGAAAGGAGACTTAGGGATTTTAGAGAGTGCCAAGTAGCCCTCAGTGGTTAGACTAAAGGTAAAAAAGCTTTGCAAAAGGTTGCAAACAAACTTGAAGTCAGAGATAATGGATGAATAATTATCTTCAGTTCTGTATATGAAAAATTGTACATTACTAGAGAAATTCTTACTAGCAGCCAAGTCTGGTGATATGTCTTATAAGTAATTAGTTTAACTGATGTGGAATCACTATAACCCCAAGACTTCAATAATTGTTTAAAGATTTAAGTTTCACAGTTGGTTTCATAAGCCAGAATAGTCAGCAGCCAGGTTTGTGTCTGAGTTGTGAAAGTTAACAGAACACTATGTCAGAACTCGCTTAAAAAAAATAAAATAAAATAAAATCATGGGACTGCTAGTGAAAATTTTTGATCAGGATGCAAAATTTTACCTGCCACAGTTTAAATTGTGAAGAAACCCACAGTCTGTATAAAAGAGATACCTAAACTGAGACACAAATTTCTTCCTGTCTGAGTTTGTTTGTGCAGGCATTTTCCCAGTAAGTTTAGAAATAAGAACAGATGCTAACTGTGATATACCAAGAAAAAATAAATACATGCTAGAAAGGAGACTTGAAGAAACCCAAGTTTTTACATGACGTTGGACATGCTTGAAGGTACTGCACCTATAGACTCAGGAGGTTTTAATTTGAAAATGTTGCAACAGCTTTTTCTGAAAGAATCATGGCTTTTTCCATTTAGCAAGACACCGAAGGTACTCCTACCCCAGATAACAACTCTAAGACCAGGTTAACTAATAATAACCCCAGAAGTGATTTTGGCAGTTATTTTTTCCCTCCTGCTTGAGGGAAAAAACAGGTCTACTGTAATAACCACCTCCCTGTACCAACAGATGTAAGCCCATTAATTAACTGAGCCTTAACTTGTCAGTTAACTGAGTTTATTCTAAAACCTTTCTTTTTGACTGCACAGACTCAACAGCTGACCTGAGCTCCAAGTTGTGGAACCTATTCCTGAAATCAGAGGAAGCTTTCTGGAGGTACAACAGACCTACTCCTTCCTTCCAATGAAATGGATGAAACTTTTGAGATTCAAACTGCCAAACGTAATCTTTCTACAAGCTTAGGGCTGAGTGGGATCTGTCTGTAGTCAGCAGAAGGAACATACATGGCTAACTTCAGCTAAATATCTGTTTTAAGCAGCTAAAATTAAATGAGAGAAACTTCAGCCATGTCTTACAACAGAGATTAGTATCTGTGAACCATCAAAAAGAAAAAAAAAGTCTTATTTTTCCTGGAGCCTGAGAAGATAGGATGTGAAATCTCCTTCTCAATCTAAAGCAGTTTATATTAAAAAAAAAAAAAAAAACAACAACAACAACAGCAACAACAACAACAACAACAAAACGTGTGTGTGTGGGGGGGTGGGGGTGAGAATAAGCTCTGTATCAAGAATATATGTAGTTAGTTTGTATCTGAAATGAAATAAAACAAACACTGGAAGCTTCTTACAATGGTGTTCACATTCCCTGCTAAGTTCTACAGGCCCTAAAACAGATGGTGAGGCATTTCACAGTCAGATATGCCACACATCAAGATGAGGAAAATGTTTTAATTTTCAACAGACAAAGCTGATGACAAAGAAATAAACTACTGTAACAGTTGCTTTATACGTCTGATGTTCTGAAGAGTCAGAACTACAAGGTCTAACAAATTTAGGGTCATATCCTTACTGGAACATTTCGTCTGAGGTAATGAAGAACTGATTCAAAAGAGACAAAAGGAATCAGAAAAGAAAATTAAAAAAAAAAAAAAAACAAGAGAGAGAGAGAGAGAGAAAAGAAAAGAGAAAGGAAATTAAAAACCTTGTCCTCAACCTTTTCACACTTTCAGAACCAAACTGCAACCAAATATTTTCGAAGTCCTGGAACAAGTAGAGAGAGGGTTTTTATTTTGACAATTGTAACTGCCATCAAGGTCTGAAACTGTAACACCACAAAAATGATGTTTCTGGCGAGCACCTGAAAGGTGAGTGCCAGAAATCTCACATGAAATGCTGGTTTTCAGAAGACTGCCAGTTCAAACTGGAGATTTGATAGCTTCAGATAATTTCAATAAACATTCAGATTTTTAGATGATTTTCTGAACCAAACTTGCACTCTGAACCTTTCAATTCAACTGCCTGAATAGAAAATCATATTTATAGATAATAGCATTATTTTGGGAACATATTGCTCAATAAAGAACATTTAGTCAGCAACTTTTGAGACTTACCTACCAGTGAGCTCTTTTTTCTCCTCCTTACAACTTCAGTATTTTACAGAATGACAGGATCTGGGGGAACATTTTTTATATCTGAAATTTGTTTTCATTTGTTTTCAGGAAGCTGGAAGCAAAAACAAAGACCTCACTGAGCTGTAAAAACACAATTAATTTATTTGTTAACCATGCTGACAATAATAATTTTTTTTTCCCATGCATGTCACCCACAGCCTGATATACTAGAACATTTGATTTTCATTTTAGATTTACTCCAGTAATATTTTCTTTTTTCCTTTCAGCTGATGGAAATCTCTGAAATGAAGAGCTCAGGTGGGTTTCTGGTGCGTAAAATAACATAAGTTTTCTGGACATTCAGAGCTTATGTTAAGCTACCAACCTCTATTATATCCCAACTTCAGATTTGTTTAAACAAGCTTCCACCTGCACAACAACCCCTTTTACTACCAGTGAAACATACTCTTCCCCAAGGAGCCCAGTATTATAAATCACCGAGGTACACATGCTGTTGCTGCCAGCATGAGAGGGGTCTGGCACGATGAATATGAGGAGTAATGAGGGACGTGGAATAGCCCACACACATAAGAAAGGAGAAACCAGAACTCAGAGTGTAGAAAGCAGTGTATCAACAATTTTTAAACACAACCTATTAGATTTAGATATGGAGCTTTAATCTGTTAGCTGTGACCATGAAGAGAGCAACCAGTCCCAAACCAAATACAAACCATCAGATAACTCAGTATGCATATGTACATACACCTGTGTATTATAAACTAAGAATAAATTATAACATCAGACTGCACTATGTGCTTTTCATAATAACAAGATAGTATCTTCAAATACTTGTACAAAAACTCTAATGAATTGAGTAGGCTAGAATCTGAGACCCTGTCCTGCCCAAGCTGCACATTCTCAGTATTTCACCAAGTTTGTTCAACTGAATATTTTCTCATCAAGGTCGCAGGAGCTGATTATGAACAAACAATGACACTCAGCCTCTCTATCCAGCTGCAGTTCCCATTGGTAACAGTAAATTGTTTTCTGTTGCAAGACTCTGTACTGCCTGTAGTCTCCATTTACCCTAGACTCCTTCCCCTTTCTGAAGGAAACCGGTGGTCTTATGGCATCCTGGGGGTGGTCTGCAGACCTCCTCTTAGCTGCAGTTGCTCTGGTTCCTGTCTATGCTCCAACCAATTCATACCCAGCTCAATGCCACCCACAGTGCACAGTTGCATGTGAATATTAGAAGGTTTTCCTAAAGATGCCAGCTCTATCTTCCTTTGATGCACCACATTAGGTCCTAATGGGCCAAATTCTTCCCTTACACACATGCAACTCCTGCTGATTTCAACCAAAGCTGCAAATTCACAACACACAGCTTTATGCTAAGTAGAGACTAACCACAGTTTCTGAAGTATCTCAGAATACAGCTTCCTGCAGTCCAAGAAGTCATGTTCTTCAACACCTCAGCTGTACTAGTTGCTGGAATCTGTTTGTCCACAAAAGAGGACCATATCTCTGTGTAAAGACATTTTTATGGGCACACTATTGCAAAATTTTAATTGCATTAAATAGTTCTCACTGCCTGTGGATTATTCTGTACTGTGTCTGTAAATTATCCATGTAGACATGAGCCATTTCTAAGTAAATTAGCTTGCACACTTCTAGAAAAGTAGCTAGAAAGGTAGCTAGAGATTCAGTGCAGGGTGCAAAACCCACAAAGAATATGGGTAAATGTCTTTGAAAGTCATGGAACTTACCCACACTTTGTTCTGTACTGAGATAACTGCACTCCTAGCAGTACAAAATGAGTTAGTTTGAAGATAACTCAGCTTCAATGAATGTCTATGAACTGCAGCGATAGTACAGACCTCAGTAAATGCATCCCTGAAAATAGCGATCATTAATCTCATCCAGTTATTTGCAGGACTGAATCTTAATTATATCATAGCTGTTCCGCTCCTTCATCCACCATATGTGCAGACCACAAAGCCAGGTTAACAGAGCATGACATGCGTAAGTCTGTGGATTTTTGTTTAAATTTTTTTAATAATGGACAGACATTTTGCTCTAGGATTACAGTGATGAGCTGGGTACAGTTCTGAAAGCAATCAGAAGCAGTTATTTACATTTATCCTCGAAAAATGCTACATATGTTGAACCCAAGGCAGTTTATAAATTACACAGGGTAGCAGGAATACTTCAGAATAATCCTTTCTATATCTTTTCAAGATTTTTGAAAAATAAGTAAATATGCAGCTGTCAGTACTGACCTGAAAGTTTCCCATGTTGTGTATACATGTTTTCTATTTTTTTGGCAAATTCATTGGCACAGGATTATCCCAACAGCAAAGGCTATATTGAATTTTATATAGCAGAGACTCACAGAATTTGTACCCACATCACTCATTTTGTAGCAGCCTGCAATTAATTTGTTGCAGAAGGATAACAGATTATTCATTCATGAGTGGTAAATTTAATACAGACTGGAAAATCTGGTGGAAAATTAGGATTGGACTATTCTTAGTTAGCTCAGGCAGGAGTGTCTTGATAAGATAACATAGACACAAAGCAAGACGAAATAAAACAAAACAGAGCAAGGTAAGGTAAAACAAGAGAAGGTGCACAGTTATGTGGGGTTGGGTGCTTTGCAGGATCCCCTGTCACATCCCTGCTAGGGAAGTGAGGAGTTACCATCATTCAGTTTTTCTTTATGTGTTGCTGTCTTCAGAATATCTGTTCAAATAACATCTGCTCAAATGAAATATAGGCAGTAGGAGTCCAGTACAGATGAAATGGTAGGACTGACTGCTCTGTAGCTCCTTCCTTCCCTGTCTTTTTTTCTCCTCTAACCTCACAAGTTTTCCCCTTTGCAGGGTCACGTAATGCTGCAGAGCTTGTGAAGTGTGCAACTTCCCCAGCACGCTGATTGCCTTGGCATTCATCCCTCAGAGTCATAAGGCCTAAAGCTGTGACAGTCCAACAGTCATTTTACTCTGCCATGTTTCCTGGCAACACGGTGAGAGAGAAGTTCTGCCAAAACCATTAGTGAAACAAACTGACTTCATAGAGCTGGTTATTTTAGATTTTATTGAAATTAAGGACAGAAGAGACAAATTAAAACTGTTTCATCTGGACCTGCTGTTTATCCCAAGACATTAGATATCTGTATCTCCGATCCAAGCAGCTATTCCCCTAAGAACTGTTACATGAAATATGTAATCACAACTCTGTGTCTGGAGGGTCTTACCTCAAACAGGTATTGGGGGGCTCAAAAAAGGACACAGTGTGCCAAGTAGGCCCTCACCAGTGCCAAATGGAAGGATATAGTGACTTGCTTAGATTCTCTAACAACATTCCTTCTAATGAAGCCAAGTATACATTTTGCATTGTTCATGATGAGAGTACACCATGGACTCAGGGTTTTCTACCTTCCCACCAGGGCTACTATTCAAGCCAGTTCCCAGTTTGTGCTAAAGCATGGAGTTGTTCCATCCCAGGTGCAGACTTTGCACTTTTCTTTATTGTATTTCATGAGATTTCTGTTGGCCTGGTCCTCAAGTTTATCAAGTTCCCTCTAAAATGAAACTTTATTATTTGGTTTGTCATTGACTTCTCCTAATGTATTGTAGACCTCAAACTCACTGAAGGTGTGTCCTGTCTTATTATCTTATTATGGAGTAGCAAGCATTATGACTATGTTCATGGCTTAAAAGGTAAGGGATGGACAGAGGACTTCAGATCCGCAAATTCCCACACCAGAAAGATTCATAGCACAGTGTTCAGTCAGATCTTCTTTTCTCTTTGCACACAGGCTGCAAGCCATCTCCTGTCTTTTCTTACAGATAGGCCAGTACAAGTAAGTTGTTCCAATATTCAATCATTCTCACTGCTAGGAAATTCTATCTTGTTTAAGTTTGTTTAAGGAAATTCTTTCTGCCCTTTTCCAACTGTTTCAGAATTCAGTCTGAAACCTTACTTCAGTGTTACATGAATTTGTATGAGAAAGCAAACATACATAGAATTTTAAGATTTTTTTCCCCCCCATTTTAAAAGTTCATATTACAAATTTTCTACTTCTCTGATAATGGGGAAATGAATCTGTGAAAAAGTTGCATGTATTTTCCCACTTTATTTGCAATATTTGAACTTTTACATTTTAAAAATAATTTTACTCATTCCATTGTGAGATTACTTACACCATATCTAATAAAGGAAGAAACTGTTTTCTGAGTGTTTTATAGATCTGTCTGTATTTCATACAACAATGACTATGCACAATGAAGTCACCTCCATCTGGTATATACGAAGGATGGTGGATCTAAAATCTATGGATATATTTTCAATATTTGTGACCAATTAAGAAGTTCCTAGCCTACTCTAGACTTTATGTACTGCTTCTCAGAAGCTCTTGGTTTCAGAGTTGAGGAGAATACGATGATGTTATTAATAAGAAATAATTCAATATTGCTGTCTTTTCACAGAAAGAAATCTAGTTATAGTGAATTTAAAAATCACAGCAGGGGAATTTACCCACAGTATGGGTAAATTCATGAGTCTTCAATGACTTTCCTTGTGGGTTTTGCACCCTGCACTGAATCTCCAGCATACTAATTTAAGAAACAGAAGTTATGACCTGTTTGGGTTAATGCTGTCAAATACTTAGTTTTTCTTTCTTCTAATATTTATTTTCCATGTATTTTCAGTGCATCTGGAACTGGTACTAATCTTTGATGAGACAGTAAGAAAGGTGAGAAGGTAGAAACGATAAAACTCTGCAATATAGATGTTCCAGCTGTTATGTACTTATCTGGTAACACACAGCAGCCTTATATTAGTTAATCTACTTTTATGGCTGTCTTGTCTCACTGGGGTAACATAAAGCCACTGGAGCATATCAGTGAATCTGGTTCTAGGAGTATGCTTTTGACCAGGTCTGACATTTAGTTTTATTTTTATAATTCAGGAAAAATGATTCCTTTGACATCAGTGGAATAGTAGCTAGTATGTGCATGAGGAAGCTAGAGCATACTGCTGAGAACAAAATGCTTGTATTTGCAGCATTAAAATGTTATTTGAGATCTCTGCATGCAGTTCCTCATTATCACAACAATTTGGTGAAACTGTCTGCATGGCATCATTTTCCTGATTGTGACCTGTAGAATGGTGGTGGAATATTTTTATGTCATCCTTTTTATGTCCCTTTTACTTGCGGTAAATATTGAGATAAAGTAAATGCATCCTGGCATGTCTTTGAAAAACAATCAGCACAACAGAAACCTAATTTGTGATGAATCTGTAAAATAAGGTTCAAACTCCTTAATTCATGCTTAATAATGCTTTAAATGAGACACAAAGAAAGTTCACATACACTCTGTCTTTTCCTGCTTACAGTGTTAAACAGTTTGACTAGATCTATTCATATTTCTTCTAATATGCTGGTAGCATTTTCTATTACACTAGCCAAAAAGGGTGAACCTCTGATAGAATCCTGGAACTGCACAACACCTGGCTTTTTTTGCCAAAATATTTTCAAGGTGTTATACAGTGGTGAAAAGTAAATTTTGAAATTTGTTTTTTCCCCCACTGCTAAAGCTTGTCTATTCCCAACATAAACATTGCTCATGTCTCAGGAACTCTCTGCCTCACAGGCTACTTTATGAAGAAAAAAAGGAGGGAGGGAACACTGCATAATTCCTCACAGTCCTCTGCCAGCACCTACCTCATCAGTAGAGTTAAGTCTGAGACGTATTGTTAAATCCTTATGCCATCCTTCTGAGTATTGTATCCAGTTTTGTCTCCCTTTGCATGTGCTTCCAGGGCCAATGGAATTGTTTCAACATCAATTAAAAAAAAGAAAAAAAAAAGCAAGAGGGGGAAAAAATAATCCCCCAAACTCTTTATTAATGTGGGAGGTCTCAGCTCCCCCAGAAGGCCTGTGAGATCTTAACCATGCTCATTTGGAGACAAATTTTGGCAGTTTGCCATCATTAAAGGATAATGTGGGATCCCAAGATGTGCACAACCTCTGCCACTCTGTAGGTGTTTGAGAAGTGTTAGCTGATGGAAAACATAATGTGAGTTCAAGCTTATGTGTATTGTGGAATAACAGGATGATTTTCTCTCTTCTGTTCTCTTCAGGGGATTCCTGCATTTGTGTGCAAAAATGGGAAACTGCCTTCGTCTCTCATCTGATTGGAAAGTGCTTCTCTTGCTGGCCAGGAAACCAGGCAGGTGGGCGGATACTTCTTTCCAAAATTTCCAGTTGCACTATATTCAGCCAGGTATGAGGCTAACTTGTGTACATAACATTTCCATTCATTCGTCGTCACCCCTCTCTCAAGCTACTCATTTAGGAATCATATTTTTGATTGATTGCACCAGTCCTATTTGCCTAGTTCTCTCTTTTTTTTTTTTTTTAAATGCTCCACCTTGTTCCGTTGTTTATTCCCAAGCCACCTATGAACTGACTCACCTGTTGTATGCTGAGAAGTCAGATGATGAATACCAGTTCAGTAAAACTGTTCAGAAGAGGCAAATTATATGGCCATTATAAGCCAGTTGCATGAAAATCCTTGGGTAAACATCATGTAAGTCAATGAACAGAGCTCCAAGTTGGCACGTTTTCCTTTTAGGTAATGGATAACCCTGCATACAAATACTAGAGTGTTCCCTCTGAACTAATAATGAGGAGGAAGCAAAGATCATACTTGGATTTAGTACAGCCAAGTGTGAGGGCAAGAGTTTTATTAAAGGAGTTCAAACAAAAGGGCAGGCATGACCAAGATGTTATGCCTAAGGATTTAAATTTAGTTTCCTGTGTAAGTATGCAACGTCTGCCAAGAGACAAATTGTTTCCAGGGTAACATTTGAAAAGAGTGATCATATATCCCTTAGAGCCAGGCTGTTGAACAGTTGTATAGCAAGACACCACCATGACTTTGTGCGTGCATCAAGTTTTACACAGTAACTGTGCTAAGTGAGGTTATACTGGAGGGAATATCATTCATGGTAGTCTTTTTTTTTTTTTTCTGCTGTCTTCTCAGAGGAGGGCCACCAGCAAAGGATTTCCATCTAGAAGTGTATTACTCTAGACATTGCTGAGTGAAAATGTAGATGACTATATGACAGCACTATAGCTTGAATTTTGAGGAGTGGCTGATGGGAGTTAGGTACTCAGTTCTCACTGAATTGCAGTTGAGTTTGCATATTTTTCTTTCAAGCTTTTTTGAAATCCCAGACTAACAAGCCATTACACTGTGAAATGGATAAAAGACTGATCATTTGGTGCATCTGATGTCTAATGGCTGAAGTTATGATTATGATAAAAGGAGTTCCTTATTGATGCACCCAGTCTACCTATTGCTAGTATATAACTACTTCATTTCTTACATGATAATAAATACAATAAGCAGTGCATTACTACACTAGTTTTGAAAAATATGAACGTGTCGATATGAAGGGGCTCATAGCAGTCATGATGGTGACTAGTTTCATCTCTAATATATTTACACTGCTCTAGGATGTTGAAAATATTGTACTGACATCTTCACAATCATTTTCTGAAAACAGAAAAATAAATCATGAAAGAGCTTTAGCTCTTAATGTATATCCTGCTTTTTTCTGGGGTCAGGTTAGAAGTAGTTGAGAGATTGTCTGATCTTTTATCATTTTTTTCCCTATTGAAAAAAAAAAAAGGAATTTGAAGTCACTTTAGTTTGATTTGATTAGGGAGATTTCATTTTTTTTTTGGTAAAATACAAATTCACAAATTATTTAATTTGGTGTAATGTCTTACTTGTGTCTTTATTCTTTCTTTAGTGAAGTTGAAACCGCTTATAAGAACAAAACATCATTTTTTAATCAAAACCTTTTGTTCTGAAAATGTCAAAATGAAGTCTTTAGAATTAAACAAAACATTTCTAGGAATCAGCACCAATTTAAAAATATATTGGTTTATGAAATTTGCGTTTTTACATTTTATTGGAAAAAGAAAAAAAAAAGATGGTATTCTATTTTATTTTATTCTAGTTAGAAATCTAGTTAGTTTTAGTTAGAAAAGGATACAAGATGAGTGAAAAAACTAGACTATAAGAAAGCAGAGTGCCAGGGCATTGTACTGTGTCACAGTTGTCCTGGTGTAAATGCAAAGATACAAATTTTCAGGGTTGCATTTTTCTTCTGTTAATTCAGAATCATTTCTCTCCTGGGTGGCTGAGATGGAAGTGTGCAAATTTTAAATGTTAGCTCTCACTTTTATGCTTGATGGAGCATATTTATTTCTGCTTTCTAAGGTTGATTTAGACTTTACTGAGAGAAACTTTTGTTTTAGAACCAAAGCTAAGAAGTGTGGCTTCTTTCTACTCAAAGCTGAAATACCCAAGATCGTGATCTCCTTCTGTAAATACTGAGATAACTTCTGCTCTTGAGAGCAAAAGCGTTTAAAGGATATAGTTGGCTTAAAAAATCTCTTTTCTCAAGCATTTGCTTGAGAGAGTGGGGTGTGGGGGAAGGAGGGTTTGATTGTTTGTAGTTTTACGTCAGGAAGTCTAGCAGAAGCCACTGCAACATCTCATAAAACATTGTGCAGCTGTGTGCAGACCTCAGGGTGCACAGATGCGTATGTATTATATTTCCTTGGAAGGGGCACAAGCTGAACTTTTTGATTTTGACACCCGACAGCATCCAGCAAAGGTGAGGTCTGCTACTTGTGCTTTAGGTTTTAAAATTAAAACCGTGTGTTTTGTAGTGCTCACATGACATGTATAAATTTATAAATGAGGGCCATTAAGTGAGTGAGTTTACACATCATTTAAATGAAACAACACACCTAACCAGATGGGTACCTAAAATAAGTAATTGTGTACTGTTATTTCTATAACGACTGCCCTTCCTAGTATATCCTCACTTCTCTTCTACATCCATCTCTTTGATTTGTAGTCCCAGACTCTGGTATGCCCATCTCTTTGATTTGAGCTTCCGGACTGGAGGCCAGGACCTTTCTGCTCTATGTTTTCTGTGAAGATCTTGATGTTATTATGTGCAACTGGAAGTGGATTTTTTCTAACCTAACTTTAGCCATCAAACACTTAGGCATTTAGTCTGAGCTTAGCAGTTTGGCATCCTCAGTAGTCAATGAAAAGAAAAGATGCTTTTGAGAGGACATTTTAATCCATTCAGAGAGATACATATAAGACAAGTTGGTCCATGTAGTCTTCTATATATGCTTAGCACTCCTTGCTCATGAGTCTGGATGACTTACTTGGACAAAGTGACAACTTTTTGATAGAAGCAGTTAGTAAAGTGAAACCAAGCTTATGAAATAATAATGAAGGACTAAAAAGATTATCAAAAAGTAGGAGAGTGGCAACATTTATGGACTTTTGAGAGATATTAAATCCTTCTACCACATATCTGCATATAGCAAGCATATAGCATATTTCTATAATATTTTATTCTACTTTCCATGAGAAAGTCTGTCAACAGTGCTGCATCTTATTATGGTTTCCAGGATGGCTGCCCAATTTAAACAGGAAAATCAGGTCTCAAATCTTGACATGCATGTAGGAGGACTTCAGAAGCCAAAATCTAGTTACATGTCTATTAAAGTTGGATAAAGCTACCAAACAAAAATAGCATGTTAACTGAACTACAATCCCTCTTTCAATTCAGACCTTAAACAAGTCAATGATGTGAAGTATAAACTCTTGTTTTTCATATTTGGTAGTCTTTGTTCTTGAAAATTAGCAAAGCATTCCATGCAAATACCTCCCTCCATCCAGATAATTCTATCCTATAAGAGGTTGTCAAAACACATCTACTTCTTTGTTTCTGTTATATCAACTTTCATTCTTTTTCTCTCCACAGATGGTTGCACTGGGTCTGGCCACAATGGTAAGAGAAAAATAATAACAATGCCAGCTTTCCTTGTAGCTCTTTTTTTCCTTAGATTTCAAAGTGCTTTACAAAGGTCAACATAATTATTCCTCATTTTTCATATATGGAAATTGAAGCATTTAACTGTGAAGTGGCATTCAAATATAGAACCAGCATATTAGTTTCGAGTTAAAAACAGAAGCTGATATTATTTTCAGTAGCATTACCAGCAGCTGAAGTGTGTCTTAAGGAGTACTAGTATTCTAGTACCAGCGTAGGAGTTCTAGCACAGAGAAAAAGAAATCCTCAAATGTCATTTATTATTGTGTCCTATTTTGCTGTCATGGCATTGCTCTTTGCCACATGGGTATGCCAGACATCTGCACACCAAAATGTTGCAACCTCTGGACTGTTCATCGATTGTTTTTTATGGTGATAAAGTGAAAGGTGAATTTAAAATAATAGCGGGTACATGCTCATGTGCACATGCATTGTGTGTAACATAGGTGTGTATCCGTATGTTATGTGTAGTTGTTTGGATGTGGTCTGAGCTGCATCTGTTAGCAATGAAAAATATGTGTTCTCTCACAGACATAAAATTCTGGGCAACTTAACGGTGAATATTTTCATCAGATCTCTCCCCATCCTGTTATTTATAATCAGTGAAACTAGTATGCAGTACTCTAAGTCCATAGAACAGATAGAAAATAGCCATGAAGGGAAAAATTTTTAATGTTTGCCAGATGATAATCCAGAAGGTCTACATGTTCAGAATTTTGATCGTTGACCCCGTTACCTTCTTCAACAACACAAGATGGAAGAAGATAATCAGATTATGTATTAGAAAGCAAGTAGTCAGCAACGTAATAGGGTAGACTTCTTTTAAAGTATGTAGACAAGATTTTATAAGTAATGGGTAGCTTTATGCACATGCTACACATATGCTGTGGGATAAAAAGGAACTGACTGGCTCAAGGGAGGAAAGGGTGGAAAGCATGTAAGAGGACAGATGCGAAGAGGTAAGTAAAGGTAGCAGAACAATACCACCCAGTCAGCTCTCTGTGAAAAGGGAAAAGTCTTAAATGAAGGATCCTTTCTAGATTTTTTAATATGCCATATATAATATACTGCTTTGTACTTCCTGTTTATTTTTTGGTGTATTTTATGAGCTCAGGAGTGTGATTCCAGTCAGACAATGCAAAAATGGAAATGTTTTGCTGGAAAAGTGCTCTGTTCTTTTCATGTGATGAATCCTGAAATAATAATTCCTTTTGTTTTTTATTCCAAATAGTGCTGCAGAACAGCTACAGCTCTTCAAGACACTTCTTATGTCTCTCTGGCTATACAGAATCATAGAATCATTAAGGTTGGAAAAGATCTCCAAGACCATCTAGTCCAATCATCCCCTTACTACCAATGTCACCCACTAAACCATGTCCTGAAGCACCATGTCCAACCCTTTCTTAAACACCCCCAGGGACGGTGACTCCACCACCTCGCCGGGCAACCTGTTCCAATGCCTGGCTGCTCTTTCTGAGAAGAAATGTCTCCTAATTTCCAACCTAAACCTCCCCTGGTGCAACTTGAGGCTGTTCCCTCTAGGCCTATCACTAGTTACCTGTAAGAAGAGGCCGACCCCCAGCTCCCCATCACTTCCTTTCAGGTAGCTGTAGAGAGCAATAAGGTCTCTCCTGAGCCTCCTCTTCTCCAGACTAAACAACCCCAGGTCTCTCAGCTGCCCCTCACTGGACTTGTGCTCCAGGCCCTTCACCAGCTTTTTAGCCCTTCTCTGGACATGCTCCAGGGCCTTGATGTCCTTCTTGTACTGAGGGGCCCAAAGCTGAACACAGTATTCGAGGCGTGGCCGCACCAGAGCAGACTACAGGGGGACAATCACCTCCCTGGTCCTGCTGGCTGCACTATTCCTGATAGAAGCCAGGATGCCTTCTTGGCCACCTGGGCACACTGCCGGCTAATGTTCAGGTGAACATCAATCATCACTCTCAGATCCTTTTCCTCTGCACAGCTTTCGAGACACTCTCCCCCAAGCCTGTAGCACTGCATGGGGTTGTTGTGGCTAAAGTTCAGGACCTGGCACTTAGCCATGTTGAACCTCATCCCATTGGCCTCTGCCCATTGAACCATCCTTCCCAGGTCTCTCTGCAGGGCCCTCCTACCCTCCAGCAGATCAACACTTCCACCCAACTTGGTCTCGTATGTAAACTTATTGAGTGTACACTCAATTCCCTCATCCAAATCATCAATAAACATATTAATGATGACGGGCCCCAACACTGACCCCTGGGGAACACCACTGGTGACTGGTCACCAGCTGCATTTCACTCTGTTCACCAGTACTCTCTGGGCCTGGCCATCCAGCCAGTTTTTAACCCAGCGAAGAGTGTACCTGTGCAAAATGTGGGCTGCAAGCTTTTCCAGGAGAATACTATGGGACACTGTGTCAAAGGCTTTGCTGATTTCTGGGTAGTCTACATGAACAGCCTTTCCCTCGTCCACCAGGCGGGTCACCTGGTTGTAGAAGCAGATGAGATTCGCCAGGCAGGACTGGCCTTTCATGAGCCCATGCTGACTAGGCCTGATCCCCCGTTGTCCTGCATATGCTGCATGATTGCATTCAAGATGACCTGTTCCATCACCTTTCCTGGCACTGAGGTCAGGCTGACAGGCCTGTAGTTCCCCAGGTCCTCCTTAAGACCCTTCTTATAGATGGGTGTCATATGAGCAAGTCTCCAGTCATCCGGGATAACTCCAGATAAGCATGACCACTTATAGGTCATTTCTCACTCTCAGCATTACTTCTGTGCCTCTACTCTAGGATTTGATGATTCCGGATCTGTATACCCAGTACAAAGCTTTCTCTATTTTTTTCACTAGGTTAATTCTGACATGGTGTTGATTTTCATTTACAAATTGAGCAAACTTGTTCAGAGGACACTATACAAAACTAATAATGAATTAGCAGTGCTGAATTTTAGAATCATAAAATTTTAGACACCAAGATATGTGAAACTGATTTTCATTTAATAATGATTGCTAATTGCTCAGTCATGTAAAGTTTTGTTTTTCTCGACCTATGTGATGAACAATTGGAACTAGTTTCTTTTGAAATTGATGGAGTTTTTCCATTAATTTGGTTGCATTTTATATCAGTCTCTATTATGAGCATTTCCAGTCCATCCTAAAAGCTAAATTAGCACAAGAATAGTGACAGAGAATCTGAAGTGTAAAAATCCCAAATCCTTATGTAGACTATATTGTTCACAGGCATACAAATAAGCTTCTGATTGACTGTCTGTGTCTGACCTGAGCTCTGACCTGAACTGCACAAAGCTTGAAGGTTTTACGTCCAAAGTGTCTGTTCTCATAGTGTACTCTGGAGTTCTTCCAGAAATGTCCAGAACTTCCTCTTTGTCCCAGGACATATTGCCTTCCTCTTCTGGCAGCATCCCATGAAAATGTGCAGGTAGAAACAAAACAGAAAGTTTCTAGCCCACGGCATATTATGTTAAGGGAATCTATTGTATTGACATATGGGTAACTAGAGATGAATGAACTAGTTCAGTTTAAATAACAACCAGCCCCAACCTTTGCCCACTAAAAAAGTGACCCTAACCCAAATCTTTTTCCAATTTGGATTGGTTCAGAGAGATCAGCTGTCGTGTCTGTCAGCTGGTAGCCAGACACCAGAGCAGACATAACTAATTAGGACATACTCCCTCATCTGGAGATTAAGCATATTTTGTGTGCTCTTTACATGTTCTCATAGTTACAACTTGCATTAAAACCTCCTGGTCTGAAAGTAGTGTCTTCAGATCCAAAGCAAGTGAAAAAGAAACGTTTTCCCAGAGAAACTTGTGGGAGTTGAATTTGTTGTAACTGGGTGTTTTCTCCCATGGTGAAGCTTAATCTGCAGAATTACTGACATCCCATCTACACAGAAGATCTGATTGATTTTCATAAGAACTTCTCAGCTCTTTCAGTCAAGTCAAACTTAACACACTTATCATTAAAATTTGTCCAGCAAATATTGCAAATCCAAAAGTTCTAAAAATATCCATAACTTGTGACTTCAATGAGGTGCTGTGTATTCTGGGTGGCTAGAATTCACAAGTAATCTGTAGAATAAGGACAACCTATAGCACTGAGAAAATTTAACTGGAGCAGCTGGACTTAGGGACCCTACTAAACAGCTTGCTGACTGAGAAAGGCATAGTATGAAGCTTCCCTATCTTTCTAAAAATAAACATTGGTGCTGATGTATGTGTTCTTCTGCACTTGCTATAATTGCAGCTTTTGAGTGGCTTTGCTCTACCATTTGTTATTTTCTGCCCAGATTTCAATCTGGTTCCATAATTGTCAGACAGTGTACTAATGCATTTGAGTCAGAGTATATTTACTCTGTACTTTGATGCCAGAGGTATTCAGAATCTGAGGAACAGTTAATATAATGGAGGTCGGGATCTCAGTAGGTTTCAAAACCAAGTTTAAACATGCTTATGGGTAGACTATAGGCAACTTTTTGATAGGGATACTAAACTCACATTCCACATGTGTCAGTGAATGATGGAAAAGAGATCTGAAGAATAATTTCAGAGGAACTAAACATCATGTGCTTGATTTCTTTTCAGTGTAGATTGTGCTCCTGAAAAACATTTTTAATTTCATATTGCATATACAGTATCAGAAATACTATAGCCATTTTGCATTCAGAAAGGTAACTATATTGTCTGAGTAGGATGGTACAGTTAGTTGTTTTTTTTATATATATATTGTTTTTTTTATATATATATGCCAAACTGTGAATTGATTATGTGTAAATGATGGTTTTATATAACTGGAACAGGAAGTATATTACCATAACCCATGAGTCAAATCTGTAAGACAACTGGAATGGCTTTTTTTTTTTTTTTTTTGTGCAAATCAAACTCAAACATCCTCTTGCTCAGTCAGTCATTGCAACAGAAATCTTCTGCTGTTGAAACTCACTCCTTAAATATTCAGTGACATGGTGACCTGGATTTATTGGGCATAGCAGAACTTGAAAACATCTGTACTAGTAGGCAAAGCAGTCAAGATTTGAATGGGTACAATATTCACTGAGTATTATTTAAATATTTATTTTATTTTTACATGACCAAAAATGCCTAGCAGCAGCTTCTAAATAGTTTGCCTCAACTTTGTGAATTAAAAGTTGGGATTGATTTCACCTGCATCAGCCATGTACTTAGCCAGGTACATACGAAAGCATGCATGTTTTCATTAATACCTTACTTGCTGTCACCTGGCTGCCAATCCAGACGTGCAAGGTTCCCATGTTTACTGTGCCATATCTGTTCATACACTGCAGCTGTGTCAGGTACCCTAAAACATTTCGAAAGGCACCAGAAACCTGTATTTAAACAAATGATTCTTCCTCTAGCTGACAGCTGAATCACAGAATCATAAAATCATTAGGGTTGGAAAAGATCTCCAAGATCTTATGATCCAATCATCCCCTTACTACCAATGTCACCCACTAAACCATGTCCCAAAACACCACGTCCAACCTTTCCTTGAACACCCCCAGAGACAGTGACTCCACCACCTCGCCGGGCAACCTGTTCCAATGCCTGACTGCTCTTTCTGAGAAGAAATGTCTCCTAATTTCCAACCTAAACCTCCCGTGGTGCAACTTGAGGCTGTTCCCTCTAGTCCTATCACTAGTTACCTGTAAGAAGAGGCCGACCCCCAGCTCCCCATCACTTCCTTTCAGGTAGCTGTAGAGAGCAATAAGGTCTCTCCTGAGCCTCCTCTTCTCCAGACTAAACAACCCCAGGTCTCTCAGCTGCTCCTCATTGGACTTGCGTTCCAGGCCCTTCACCAGCTTTTTAGCCCTTCTCTGGACATGCTCCAGGGCCTTGATGTCCTTCTTGTACTGAGGGGCCCAAAGCTGAACACAGTATTCGAGGCGTGGCCTCACCAGAGCAGACTACAGGGGGACAATCACCTCCCTGGTCCTGCTGGCTGCACTATTCCTGATAGAAGCCAGGATGCTGTTGGCCTAAATTACTCTCTGTGCTTCTTAGACTATTCACTGTCTTAACTGACTACTGCAGGGGCTTTGGTATTTGGCCCACATAACTCTATACGTGTAGACAATTAGAGCGTCTAAGTCTCTCACTGAATATCTCCCTTACTCTGTTTAATTTCTCAGTCTTCTCACAGATAAGAGGCAAGAATTCCCACCCCAAACTAAGAGCAAGGTATGCTTTCTTATCTTGAGATTGCCAGTCTCCACTGATCTTTTCTCTCTGTTGACCAACAATAGGCCCCAAGAGAATGACATGAACCTGCAAAAGGGGAGGTTCAGGTTGGATACTAAGAAAAGGCTCCTCACTAGCAGGGTGGTTGGGCACTGGAACAGGCTCCCCAGGGATGTGCTCATGGCACCAAGCCTGATGGAGTTGAAGGAGCATTTGGACAATGCTCTCAGACATATCATTAAATTTTCAGGTGGTCCTGTGTGGAGCCAGAAGTTGGACCTGTTGAGCTTTGTGCGTCCCTTCCAACCTGGGATGTTCTATTGATTCTATGATTCTATGAATGGAAAACTGTAAATCTGACATCTAATTTACCAGGTCAGTGGTGCATCCCTAATAGCACCTACACTGGACATTTTGTCTTTGGATGAATAGGGCTACAAATATAACAGGAGAAATGAATATGGAAGTGTTTTCTGTGTGCAGCATATCTTGTCTATTTCTTTGCTTATTTTTAACAGTTTTAAAGATTTGATATTTTTCAGGGATTGTGACTGCTCTTCATCTGAGAATTTCAGTATTTTAGACAGATTAAATTAGCCCTCACTTTATATGTATATGCAATGTAAGTTTTATTGCAGTTTACACAGTTGTCATTGGTACATAGAGAGAATCAGTTACAAGGTGGAAAGCTGAAGCACAGTCCAATTATCCAGTCTCCTAAAGTTGTCACTAGAAATCTCTAACTAATATACAAGAAATTCTTGTAGACAGGATTACTGGTGTAAGGACCTTCACTGAAAAGGTCAGTGCTTGTCAGCAGCTACTATTCTGTGGAACCGTGAATAGAAATCACCAGTAATATTACTGCTTCTGTCAAAATATATGGAAACATGGAGATTAACTTTTGAATTGTTCATGTTGCCAGACTAGGAAGACAGCCCTTGTTATCAGCCTGATACATAATTCCCTTTTTAATATGAAGCTTTCTCTTAGTGTGTCTTATTTAAAAAAAAAAAAAAAAAAGAGAGAGAGAGAGAAAATAAAAACTCAAGCCCTTCTGGGTAAAGCTGCAATTTGATGCACAGTCATAGAGTACATTTTCAACCATCTAAATGCCACTCCATGATCTCCTCAAATTCCTCCATCTATTAGCAAAAATACACAAAGAGTGAACAATTTTGTTGGTGTGACATTACCTATATCCAGTGAAAGGGGATTTAGATATGTCTTACTCACATTTTAATACTGGTACACAAAAAAAGTTGTTAATGTAATGCAATAAAGGAAAAGACAACCTTACCATGAAGATCCTACAGTCCACGGGCTGAGTCACATACTGCTTATTCGGTTACTGCACCAACTGCTTTGGCTATAAATGATGAGTCACTAGTCTTGGACAGAGAAATATGTAACTGTGTTTGAGCAGAATGATATCCTCATTTAGCTCACTGCAGTGAACTTAGTAGGTTAGAGCAAAATAAGATGTAAACCACTATGTTTAACTGATGTGAAGTACTGTTCATTTCAAAGTTAACAGATTTTAAAACCAGAGGTAGTGCTGTAGTCATCTAACTCTTATTTCCTGCATAACACAAGCCAGAGTGTTCTGCAGATTAATTCATGCTGTGGATTGAATCATTCTTTCTTTTTTCAAAGTCAAGAGTACTGAATTCAAAAACTTGTGGTTGAACTAGATATAGAGGTGATAGGTTTGAGTTTATTTGTTCAATTATTTCCTGGAGAAGCTGCACAAGGAAAGGTACAGAAATCAATTTTATCTTTTCAAATCTTCTTCCTCAATTGTCTTATTATAGCAGTGTTTATGATCTGGCCTATATTTATTGCATTCTTCACTAGCATAGGCCTTGCATTCCTCACTTGATGTTTGCCATGTGTTGGGCATTACTTGAAATAAATAGTTCTGGTTTCTTTTCTCCACAGTCACCGGACAATTAGCTGATATAATGTAGGCAGTTTTTGAAACTTCAAGACATCAGTTATAAAGGTAACATATTGCTTGAGTATTGATATCTAGAAGATGTCAGCAAAAGAAAGTAAAAGGCAATAAACAATCAAGCTGGCACTGAAATCCAGCAAGACTAGTAAAATGACACAAACTGTAACCCACATTCCTTCACTTTCTTTCCTTTTCTTTCTATGCATACATGTACATATATACATATATATATATTCTTGTGTCTGTATGTAAAGTGTACTGTTGCATCTGACATAAAACATAAAGGATCAGGTTTATTTTTTCCTAGCTATGAGATGAGCAGAGGCAAGTTTCACCAGTTTGACTTTGTGTGTCCAGATTTTTCCTGTGACTATTATTACTCAGCACCTGTACTTCCACTGCTTCTTGTCTCCTGTAGAAAAGTAGGTCTGTTCAATATCGGAGCAGGTAGAGTGAAGGCTATGTATGAAGCCATTGCTTTCTATTTGTACAAGCAATAGGTACAAAGTGGACATTAAACAGGCACCCTGTTGTGTACCTGATCAGTGTCTGTTTCATGTCTATAGTTTTCATATATTTATCTTATACCTGCTTCAGGAGCTGTTTCTCTTTCTCTCTCTCTCTCTCTCTCTCTCCCCTCCTCCCCCAAACACACACTTCTTATTTCTTTTCTTTAAAAAAGGTGATGAATTAGAGTTAAAAGTGGCATCTTTGCAGAAGATTAGATAAAACAGTGCCTCCGGGACAAACACACACACACACACACACACACAAAATAAATAAATAGATAAATAAATAAAGTCAGCTACAGGCTGATATTTTTACAGATAAAGCTAATCAGTTAGTGAAGACGATTCTTGGAGAAAAATTTAGAGCCAGTATAAAAAGATGGGATTCAGTCTATGTGACACACTCACCAATTCTACATCTATATTTCTTCTTCTCATTGCCCAACTTTTTAATGTGTCAGGCTCAAGGGAATTGATTTCTAAATTTAGGGATTTCAGTTCTGTGGGCTTCATTCACCTCTGAAATTACCAAAAGAGCCTGCCTCTCCTCATTGACTTCAATGGACATCCTGGCAAGATAGCTCATGGCATTAGCTGACACCTAAGAATGAAATGACTTCTAATAAGCCAGGAGGAAAAAATAAATAAACTACCTTGTGTGTATTTGTCCTTGCAGCTGGTGTCCACTGAGCCCCTTCACGTGCTCCAGCTCTTTCGGACAGATGTTGCTCTTCCAGAAGTCTTTCAGTCTAATGTTGGGATTGTTCCTGTAAGTGGTACATGGAATACATGCACAGGCAACCCCCACTAGTTGCAATCAAAGAAATCATGGATGATGCTGGTGAGATATCTAGAATAGTAATTGTATGGTGGCCTCAGCTGTCTTTCTGGGATATATCCATCCATCAGCTTTTACCTTTCTTTCTTTTGAATTGCTGACTTTAATGACTATATACAAGGATTTGATTAATTAGTTAAGTTTAGCAAAAGATAGTAGGGCATTCAGTGACTTCATAGGAGTTAAATGTAATCTAAATTTGATGTGTATTTTTTGCCTCTGCCATTTTGTGCTCTATATATGCCATCTGAAATCTTAACTTGAAAGTCAAAGGCAGAACAGATACATATTCATGTACTGTCCTACGTATAGTCCCCTCCAAAGTGCATATTTCAGATGACAAATGCATGTTCTCCCAAAGACTTTTCCTCTGATAACCTGTGACAGTAGCAGATTAGTCACTCTGAACAAATCATGATTAATTTTATTGCCCCAGGGAATACAGGGGCCAGAGAAAAGCACTGAAAGACTAAAGATCTAAGCAGACATTTTCCTCTACCTAAATGTCGCTCTGGCCCCATGAATGAATCTCATTCATGGGTTCAAAGTGGACCAGGAGGTGAGACAGGCTCTTCTTCTGAACACTTTACAGGTGTTGGTTAATGAGCTTTGCTAGAATGTGGGACTGGTGGCCTTCCACCTCTTTTGGCCAACACGGGTGCAGATCCTAGATCCTTCCCTCCGCTTTGCTTGGCCTGTTCTGGATAGGGTTATATCTTCCTCTGGTGATAACCAGCTGTTGTCATTGTTATGGTAAATATCATCTGCCAGACAGATCTTTTGTGGGACTGAGTTAGGCAGTCAGTCTCTGCAACCTAAATGTTGCACACACATCTGTTCCTCTGAGCTACACCCATCCGGAGGGCATGACAAAAACTTTCAGTACAGCACCTAAGCATTCGGTCGGGGGAATTATGGTTGCTGATCTGAAAGCATGTGCACATAAAATACATTCTACGGGTTGGTCTCAGTTCCCCCAATTTACACACATGGTTTGGTTCATTGTTTCCTAATTAATCAGACTGCATAATATAAGTGGTTAATTTCTCCATACAGTTAAGGAGGAGATACAGGTGCTTTTGAAGTCCTACAGATCATGATTCTTCTTACCTAGTTTGACTGATATGCTCTGATGAACATAACATGGAAGGAGCAGACTAAAGCAGGGCAAGATTCTGTGCTAATGCTTTTCATTTTGTAACTTCAGATGTCTTTGTTGTGATTACAAAAAAAGTCCCTCCCACACACTGTGTTCTGTTGAGATCTTCCCAAGGGTAACAACAGTTCTAAATATGTCTATCTTTTTTAATTATGTCATAATCTTTGTACTAGATACTGGGCTGAACCAATCAAAATGTTCCATGTTTGTTACCAAACATAAATTTCAGATGTTACTGATCTGTACTGGATTTAATCAGTGACCTAGGAATTTTACCAACAGGCCCCTCAGCTATTCCAGCTAGATCTGGTTTTAAACAGGTTTTATTAATACTAATTGGGGATACCATTTAAGTATCCAGATAGGATGTTAATTGCAAAGGCATTTTGTTGGCTGTTCTAATGGTAATTTTTATGATTTCTGACTCAGATTCCATTCTTCAGATTGTCATTTAAAGCATTTCAAGATGCATCTTCTGCAGTATGTCAGATCCATGTAATGACAATGAAATTGTTCCAACTAATGCAAGAAGTGGGGGGAAAAAAAAATCCAACAGCATTCCAGTACTTCAGAAAGTTCCAGATTTCAATTAAATTGAATATAAGCATAACTATCCCAAAAGATCAATTCAGCTTCAAGAAAGATTGCTGCTGTAAAATTAATCATATTCTAGAAGAAGGAGAGCAAGTTACTTTGGAACATATGTAAATATGTATATATATATATATATGCATATTTTTATATGTATACCTAACAGTGCATATATATAAAAAAAGAGTAAAGCTTTCATCCATTTTTTATCATCAGTTAAGCCCATTCTTTACAGATGAAGAAAATAATTTTTATTTGCATAATCACATTATTCTATTTTCTTGTCTAACAGATTAAAATATGTTGACAGATCATAAAGAGAAAAAATATACTGATTTTTAAATTCCTGATTATCATCATAAAACAAAACTAAAAGAAGAATAAAAACTTTAAATGAAAGAAAGGAAAGAAAAAGAAAAAACAACAAACTAACAAAAAACTGCATTGCTTGAATATAATCCTACTGATATCAATAAGTGTGTGCTTGAATAACCTGGAAAGAGTTTGGCCCAGGATGTGGAAACTATTTGATAGAAAATGCTGAATTAATTTAAATTGCCTGGGGTATGAAAACTATCCTGTGGAATGAAAAGTGGCTGAAGGACTATAAACAAAAGCAGAAGACAAAACATTAAAATATAGATTTGTGAAAGGTCTTTTCGCAGTGAAGTATTTCAGGGATCTATGTTGAGTATGGCTTTATTTAACATTTTCACTAATCATCTAAAAGTAAGCCACCCATTAATGAATGTCTACTACGGTGAATAAGAGAGTGGAGTTGCAAAAAGTGAAGAAAGAAAGATCATACAAAGGAACCTAGATATTGATCCAAGATCCCCATTCAGTTCAATAACCTTTGGAGCAGATCAACAGGGATATTAGAATGAAAGGCAGGAAAAATAACAAAATGAGATTCATTTTGAAAAAGGGAAATAGAAACATGGAGAGTAGCACTATAAGTGAGTTTGCAATGCATTAGAGCAAGGTTAACAATATGAATACAATTTAAGGTTTATATGCTGCACAAGAGGTACCATTTTCTTGTGCTATGGGTAGACATTGTGGAATATTACATGGAAGAGTAACAAGGGATCCAAGGGCCTGTTTACAGAAGAAAAACAATGAACTTATGCATGCAGCAATGATACAGTCACCCCAAGACTGGAATAGATATCTACTACAGCTATACATAGCCCACAGGGAAGCAAGAAGAAACAGGTCCCCAAAATGACTTGAAAAGTGCCTAATGATAACACAAACGATGATGGTAATAAACATGACAAGATAATGAACAACTTGATCTTATGTCAAAGCTAGCTTTTCTCTGAGGCGTCACTGACATATTCAATTCCTCTCCAAAATAAAATGTTCAATAATTCTAAATATTGGACTGTAGCTGTAGCAGTGGTAATAGAAGGACAATTTGTTTTTAAAAGTTTTGCCACATCTAGTTCTGACTTTTCTTAATATTTCTGTGGACATCTTCATGAAAATTTTGTAGAGTTTAATGATGTTAATGATGTTAAGTCAAAATTCTTAATGAGTGACAATTGCTTAGGTATATTTAGGAGTGGCATAATCATTTTCCCAGGTGATGGAGTCTGACAAGTTGGGCTAAATTTTCAAAGTACATAAATAATACTTAAAACATCTTTAAGGATGTTTCTTGCTGAAGAATTTATGTACGTCCCACTAGATGCATTTAGCTGTTGGTCCTTAATGACTGTCTTAAGGTCACAAAAGAAATTAATGATAGGAAAAATGATGAAATTAATACAATGGATAAAAGTTTACAAGTTTGTAGGGTCACTGTAAGTATCAAAGATCACTAAAAAGCTGGCTTTTACCAGCCATCTACAATCTTCCACTGGTGTAGACCAACTTAGACACACTGGCCTTAGATCCTTTTGGCCTACACAAATGATACCTTTATTTATGCTGGGATTCAGAAAAGTGCTTAAGCACATCATTAACATTAATTTAAACAAATGCTGGAATGCTTTATTGAACTGGGATGCAAAATTCATGATTTCCTATTAACCAGACTCAATTCTGCACATAACAATATAAACATTCTTTTCAAATAAGAAACGCTTGCTACTGCAGTTCAGTTCTGAGCATTGTTCTACATGTTTCGGAAACAAAATAAGTCTGGGGGAATAATGTGTTTTCGAAACTTTTTATTCCCTCTAACATCAAGTGGAATTTGTTTTAAAAAATATGAACTTCTGAAAGGTACAAAGATGTGTGAGAGAGATTGGGAAGTACAGCTATATCCTGGTTTCTTTTGTTATGTACCCTTGTAAATCAGAAGCAGCTCCAATGGAGTTTAACTATTAGGAAACTAAAAGAAAATAAGATCAGAATCATGGCACTAGCTTTTCCTTGAGAAGAAGTTAGCATTTCTGTGATGCTGGCTTCAATCTGCTAAAGTAAAAACACTTTATATAACTCTGGCACTGTCTAGTTCTAGCCCACCTGCCATGGGTAGGGATGGCACTCACCAGATCAGGTTGCCCAGGGCCTTGTCAAACCTGGCCTTGAACACCTCCAGGGCACCCACAGCTTCTCTGGGCAACCTGTGCCAGTGACTCACCACTCTCCGAGTGAAGAATTTCCTCCTAACCTCTAATCAAAATCTCCCCTCTTTTGGTTTAAAACCATTCCCCCTTGTCCTGCCATTATCTGACTGAGCAAAAAGTTTCTCTCCGTCTTTTTTCTAAGCCCTTTTTTCTAAGCCTTTAAGTATTGAAAAGCTGCAATAAGGTCACCCCAGAGCCTTCTCTTCTGTAAGCTGAACAGACCCACCTCTCTCTGCTTTTCTTCATAGGAGAGGTGCTCCAGCCCTTTAATCAACTTCATGGCCCTCCTCTGGACCCTTTCTAACAGATCAACATCCTTCTTGTGCTGGGGGCCCCAGACCTGGACGCAGTGCTCCAAGTGGGGCCTCACAAGGGCAGAGTAGAGGGGGACAATCACATCCCTCCACCTGCTGGCCACCCCTCTTGATGCAGCCCAGGATGCTGTCGGCCTTCTGGGATGCAAGAGCACACTGCTGGCTCATGTCAAGCTTTTCGTCCACAAGAACTCCCAAGTTCTTCTCTGAAGGGCTGCTCTCAATGAGTTCTTCTCCCAGTCTGTACTCATGTCTGGGATTGCCCTGGCCCAGGTGCAGCACCTTGCATTTGGACTTGTTGAACCTCATATGGTTCACGTGGGCCCAAATCTCTAGCTTGTCCAGGTCCCTTTGGATGGCATCCCTTCCTTCTCTTGTATCGACTGAACCACTCAGCTTGGTGTCATCTGCAAACTTGCTGAGGGTGCACTCGATCCCACTGCCTATGTCATTGATAAAGACATTAAACAGCACTGGTCCCAGGACAGACCCCTGAGGGACACCACTCATCACCGTTCTCTGGCTGAACATAGAGCCATTGACCACTACGCTCTGTCTGTAACCTTCAAGCCAACTCCTTATCCACTTGTTTTTCCATAGGTTTTCCAAAAAGTTTTCCCAGCTTTTGGGACTACACACTGACTGGTCTACCCATCAAGTCCATGCCTCTCTAATTTGGAGATGAGGATGTCATGTGGGTCCATGTCAAAGGCCTTACAGAAGTCCAGGTAGATGGCATTGGTTGGTCTTCCCTTGTTGACTGATGCAGTCACTCCATCACAGAAAGCCACCAGATTGGTCAGGCATGATTTGCCCTTGGTGAAGCCATACTGGCTGTTTTTGATCACCTCTTTGTCTTGCATGTGCCTTGACACTGCTTCCAGGAACATCTTTTCCATGATCTTACCAGGCACAGAGGTGAGGCTCACTGGTCTGTAATTCCCTGGGTCCTCCACGAGTGATGTTTCTCTTCTTCCAGTCACCAGGGACTTCACCCTACTGCCACGAATTTTCAAATAGGATGGAGAGAGGCTTGGGAACTCCATCAACCAATTCCTTCAGGACCCTGGGATGCATGTCATCAGGCCCTTTAGACTTGTTCTTGTTTAGTTTCATCATTTGGACTCAAACCTGCTCTTTGCTTATGATGGGAGGGACTCTGCTCCCCCAGCACCTGCCAAGAGGAACAGAGACTTGAGAGACACTGGAAATCTGACTGCCAGTGAAGATTGAGGCAAAGAACTTGTTGAATGCCTCATCCTTCTCTGTGTCTGTTGTTAGCAGTTCTCCCTTCTCCTTTATCGGAGGGGCTACACTCTCCTTGGCCTTTCTTTTCTGAGCAATGTACCTATAGAATCCCTTCCATTCTTTGCATCCCTTGCCAAGCTCAGTTCCATCTGTGCCTTGGCTTTCCGATTCCATCCCCGCACATTTGGACAGCATCCCCATAGTCTCTCCAGGCCACATATCCCTGCTTCCACTGCCTGTGAACTTTCTTCTTGTGCCTCAGTTTGATCAGCATGTCCTTGCTCAGCCATCCTGGTTGTCTGCCCTCCCAGCTCGTTTTATTACACAGGGGGATGGAGAGTTGTTGTGCTCTGAAGAAAACATCCTTAAAGAGTTGCCAGCTCTGCTCAGCTCCTTTGTCCCTAAGGACAGTGTTCCTGAGGATCTCATCCACTAGGTCTTTAAATAGTTCGAAATTGTTCTTTGGTCAGGGTCCTGACTTTGCTTTTTGTCAGGCCCAAATTCTTTGAGATCACAAACTGAACCAGGGCATGGTCACTGCAGCCCAGACTGCCTCCAGTCTTCACCTCTTTAATGAGTTCGTCCACACTGGTGAGAGCCAGCTCCAGTAACCCTTCTTCTCTAGTTGGTTTGTCTAATACCTGGACCAGGAAATTATCCTCAATGCACTCTAGGTATCTCCTGGATTGCTCACAGCCTGTTGTGTGGCTTTCCCAGCAGACAACCTTATGGTTGAAGTCTCCCATCAGGATGAGAGCATGGTGACGCTTCTTGTAGTTGAAGCAAGAATGCCTCATCCACAGGCTCCCCTTGGTCAGGTGTCCTGTAGTAGATTCCAACCTCAGGGTGTCCTTTATTGGTGTGGTCCTTAACTCTCACCCACAAGCTCTCAACCTGTCGGTGGCTCTTTCTCAGAGGCAACTCTTTGCAGTCATTCCCTTCCCTAATGTAAAGGTCAACACCCTCTCCCCTCCTTCACTGCCTATCTCTTCTGAAGAGCTGGACTATCAGTTGCATCACTTTTCCAGAAGAACATTTCCTGATTACTTTGGGACATTTCACAAGCATTTCCCTATTGTTTCTTAGAGTGACAATGTTCCCAGGTTTGCTTCCTTCACTCAGAGGTACATCTGCTTCCCCCACCACATCTAGTATAAATCCCTTGTGATAATCCCAGCCAGCTGACTGCACAGAACACTCTTGTCCCACGTGGTCAGCTGCGCCCCTTCTGGTGTCAGCATACATGGTCTCTCAAAAGTGCATCTAAGATTGCAGAACCCAAAACCTTGAGCATGGCACCAGCCTCGCAGTCAGTCATTCACTTGGTCCATTCATCTCCTTCCTCTTGGGTCCCAGTCACCAACTGGGAGGACAGAGGAGAACAGTACTTGCTCTCCTGATGCCTTCAACATCTTTCCAAGAGACATAAAGTCCCTTTTGATGTTTCAGAGTCTTCTTGTTGCAGCGTTGTTTGGTTCTACATGAAAAAGTAGGAAGGGGTGGTAATCTTTGGGACCCACTAGGCTTGGTAGCCTCTTTGCAATATTGTGAATGCAGGCCCCAGGCAGGCAGCAAACCTCTCTGGAGAGATTATCCGGATGGAAAATGGGGGCCTCAGTGCTTCTCAGAGAGGAGTCTCCAATTACTAACACCCTTCATGCCTTTTTTTGTGGCACTGGTTCTGATATAGGTAGGAGACTGAGCCAACTTTTTATGATTAGCCTTTCTGAGGTCTTTACTATTACTCTCAGAGTCTCCTCTCTCTTGCATCGTATCTGTTGCACAGTGGTACTTTTGGGGCAAGGACTCCTCCAGTTCTGGGCAAAGACAAGGGTCCACTCTCCTTTGTCCTGTGAAACTTTCAAATATGTTTGTTCAAGGCTGGAAGCTTGTTTACCTTCCCCTTGCCAGGATTTAAGGCAGGGCTGTTGCTCGGCCTGTGTCAGGACATAATACCATTTGTTAATCTCCCACTCAGATTCCTAGATGCTATGTAGTCTGATGAGCTCCTCTCGCAACAGAGCCACCTTTCTGAGAAGTTCATCCAGCTGGGCACACTTGCACGCATGACACCCAGCTCTGCCTTCAGGACTTGGGGGACTTCCAGAGACTGGAGTTGCCTGGAACTAAGAGTCTGAGCAGCTCTTTTTATCCTTGTGAGGTCTGTTTGTGTATAGGCATCTGCCTGGGGAGTTTGTGGCCCCTCCGTCTGGGTTTCAGCCTCAGACCAGCAGGTTCGGCGGGTGGACACCATTTCCATTGCAGTAGAAGGCCCTTCCTCTGCTGTTTCTGACAGTTTTAGTATTCTGGGAGATTAGATTCACGTTTTCTAAAAGCTACCCTGAGTTTTCATCTGTTTCTAGTATTGATCCTTGTCTATTTTATATCAAAGCTGTTACATGGCTTTCCTGTTCACATTAAAAAGTCATGGCTGTGTGCCTCAACGCTCTGGGTCATGATTGCTCTAGGTCAATAGCTTAATAGCAAATCACCTTTCTAAGAATGAATGTTTTACTCTGACAGATCGATAGAGTTCAATCTGAAAAGCAGAAGAGATATTCATATATGAAGTAGTTCATGATTTACTCTACAATATATAGTTGCTTCACATAAAGCAGTGTAAATTTCAATATGGTCAATGTCAGGATACTGTTCTTAATGAAATGTGAAACTGCTATTCTCTTGTTTTTAGGTTAACCTAAATCTACTGCATTTCTACTACACATATAACTGTCACCTATCTACCTACATCTATGCACATTTCATGCACAGATGTCATTGTATTCTGTCTCAGACTTAATTTTACTCTTAGTCTGTGTGGATTCTACACTAACTGTATATTGCTTACAGAGACAGCACAGAGTCTCTGACATATGTTACGATCCCCTTCCCACAGTCTCCTAAAATATATATATAAATATATATTCCAATATAATTGTTAAAAGCCCCAGAGGTTGATTTAAACTTTCAGCTAAGGAATTGCTTTAAGAGTAATGCCAGAATTGCAGGGTTCTGAGATTTAAAAAAAATATTTCTGAACTTTATTATTTGTTATATATTCCATATGATGACAAATGACCTTAGAAAATACTGTAAATATTTAATACATTTGTGATATTAGCCCATTTATAGTAAATATTATGGGTGGAGTTATTTTGTGGATGATTTAGTGTAATCTGTATGCCAGCCAAGCAAAGTGAAAAGAGTTGTTGTTTTTTCTGCATAGAGTTCTGTTCATATATAATATGGCTTACTATGTGATTAATAACTTAGTGCTTCTCATTGGGATACATAAAATGTAGTAAAAATAAATAGAACCGTAAAACAATTAAGGAGATTTGTACTCACTGATTCGTTCCTGTTTATGGATATACAGTGTTAATATAAACAGACAGGGGGTCCTCACTTTATCCTTTTATCATTTCCAAATGTTGTCATAAGATGGTAGCCTCACTGAAAACAAACAAAACAGCATGTCATGTAAATGTAACTTCAGTCTAACATTGTGTTAGGTCAGCTTGGCTTTGAGAAATATGTGGCTTTTTCAACTGTTACTTTTGCTGGAAAATTCTGTTTGCAAATGTCAATGATATCACTTAAAAATAAAACAAGAAAGCCTTGTTTAGAAAAGATGCAGAAATGGTGTTCGCCAAAAGCAATTTTCAATTAAAATCTTCATAAGATTTACATTTTATTTATTTAACTTCAATAAAGAAAACTTGAGTTCATAAAAGGATTCTCTGTTCTTTGTCATGTAAACTGCCCAAAATGTATCTCTTAAAGTAAACAAGTTGTGTTTCCAGTGACATTTTCATTTCATTGAATGTTGCGCCTTATTTAAGATGTAAAGTTACACCCTAATGGCACTATACTTCTTCTCCACTTTCTAATTTGCATAAGACAAAGAGTGTTTCTATGAAGATGGCCAGCTGCATGGCTGCCAAGCATGAAGGAAGCACAACTGCATGAGGAAACATAGCAGGGGCCAAGAACCAGCCTGCAAAGGAGTGGCAAGATGAGTGACAACTTGTTAGAGAAGTGAGTCACATCTAATTTTCTATGTAGGTAGAAATCATGCTATCCCACCGAGTTGCGGTATTATAAAAGGAAGGGCATGAGGGACTGCAAATACAGTCAATATTCTTCTGAAAACAAAATGCGTGGGAGTATTCTGTGGGTTTAAATATTATCTAAAATCATGGAAGAATTAGATTCAGAAATGTGGGTGCAGATCTTCCTCTCTGGAAGCTTCTACACTGTTGACTGCTGGAAAAGTAATTAAGATATAACAACAGAAATATTGCTGCAGGTTGGTTGCCTTTTACTCCTTCCCTCAGATTCCTCTGCTAGCAATAGTCCTCATACCAGGGTTGGAAGAATGATGCTGCTTCGAGTCTCCTTTGAATTGCCCAACACAAATGTCCACGTTTTGGTAAGTGTAGGACAGGGTGCAAATGTTGAACATTAAAGAAAGGGCTACATAGTCTCATGTACATGAAATAGGTCTGGCAGGCAACAACTCGAGAACTCCTGTGGTACTTATCTTGTGGGCTTTGACACAAACAAGCTTTTAATTACTTTTTAATCATTTCTCTATTTCTTTAACTACTATTGTGATAATGCTCAGTTGATCTTTGGGATTAATTTATAAGTCTCAAGTCTTGAATATTCCTACCTTTTTCCTTACTATTAAAACAAGCGCTTAACTGTGTTTGCAAAATGTTCTTATGTTCATCTTTGATCATCATTTTCCTTTGTGAAATACTTTCACTAAGTTGTAATATTCCAAAATGAATAGCTTTTACTACTGATAACTTTTGGTCACAATAGATATGCATCGCTCCCTGTATTCAACTTCTAAAATAGTTAGTGAAATTGTCATGACCATACCCACAGGCATATTTTACTGCATGAGGAAAGACACTGTTCAACATAAATGTCTCACAATCTGGCATTTCTTTTTGAAGATGTTCTCAAAATAGTTTATTTTGTGATTGTTAGGGAAAAGAAAAAAATTAAAAACAAAAGGAAATGTGTTTATAGTGTGAATACATTATGCTTTTTCAATCAGCATAGCCCTTGGAGAATTTGTATTGCAAGATGACTGTGTGTGGCTCCATGTGTGTTAGCATGTATTGAAGGTGTTTTTCATTTCTGCGATGTAATAAGTCTTGAGCTGATGCAAGAAGAGTATGTTTCATTCTACAAATTTATACTACAGGAAGAGCTCAAGAACAACAAAAATAAATTCAAATACTCTCTGTTCTGTTCAATAATGGTCTTTTGCAGGACAGTCAAGTTTCCCACAGAGTAAATACAATCCATATTATGTAAATATGATCCTGTGTACATTCATTTAATTCAACATTACCATCAGAATAGCACATTTCACACGTGGGAATGCAAATCCCAGCAAGAGAGCAAATTAACTGCCCACAAATTGTTTGCTAACTATGAAGTTTTCCAAAAGAAATCTCTAAGGTATATCTTTACCAAGGGCACAGTATTAGAACTCTAATACCACATGTTTCCATTTGGACAGATGGCAGTGAAAGGTTTGGCTGCAATGTGTTATTAGTTAACAGAAAAAGCCTTGCTGATAGAGATCAAGGGTACTGTTTAAATTTACTTAGAAGAATGGCGGTTTGTAATCCATTCATACTTGCAAGTATAATTACTTCATAATTACTTGTAAATGGATAGAACCTAGAATGTCCAATCTCTTTTGTGCCCCAGAGATTATATTTTATCTGCTATTATAATCTTCCCCTTAATGTGTTGAGATGTATTAATTCAGGTTCATTTAAAAGAAGTTGCAACATTATTTCTGTAATTTCATTTTGAAAAATTCAGAGGAAGGAACACATCTTAAAAATACCATGACTTTAAGCAACAAGAAATCAATGTGTATTAATGATATAGTTTGATAAGCATCACAAAGCTAAAGCAAAAAAATACATATATTATTTCTTAGTTGTACTATAATAATGACTGCTGGGTGCTGGAATTCATACAGGTAGAACAGTGTCCTCTGACTGAAAGTTTTAGCCTCAGCTGGCACATCAAGAAATGCAACCTCCCCCCACCTTCTGATTGACCACAAAGTGTTCAGTGTGGAGTGGGTTCAGCCCTCGGTCCTCCCTGTCAGATCCATAATACTTCCCATTGATGGGCAGGATTGAGTTAAGTGACTTCAGAAAAGCCCTGTCTGAAGTTAGTGGGACCACTCATCTGGACATAGTTAGCCATACATATCAGAGTCTGAAGGACAAGGATGAGGGGTGCTGGGCTAAGCTTGCCATTTCACATTAGAACAGTTATGGAAAGATGTATTGAATCAAATTATGTTGTATTTATTTGATGTGATTAGATTAAGGATAAAGTAATCTGCAGTTAAATAAGAATAGAAAATGATACAATGTTCATGTCAGAGAGAAAAGTTTACAACAAACATATGCCAGCACTGTGGAAATATAAGGGTGTTGCTATATTTCAGTTCTAAACAAGGATCTAAATAGCAACTGAACACACATATAGTATATGAATAAGCCAGTTTTCATTCTGCAGGAAATTTCCCATTTTGTACATGTAAATTTCCCTTTTTAATAAAATGGAGAATTACGAAGTAAATCTATTTCTTAATTTAATTTAAGATGAAAGTTATTGCAATCACCTAAATGTGTTCAAACAGAGGCAAAGTGTATTTTGAAATAAATTATATAAGAATAAAATATTCCCTTTTCAACATACCAGGTTTTAGCACTATATTAAAGCAAAAATCCTGTTAAGATTCAGTATGAGATATGTAACTATAATTATCTCTAGAATGAAATTTTTTTTTGCTAAATTACTTTCAGAAAAAATATTTTATTTCACTTGGAATAATTATATTTGTGGTATAAAATACTTTTTAAGTCTTATGTGACCCAGTTACTCCTTCAGCCTTTTACTTTTTCAGAAAGGTGATTTTCTTTTGACAAAAAACAGAATGTAATGAAAATATAACTGTAAGAGAAATGTTCCTGGTTTTGTGCATGATTCAACTATATATTAGTGCCAAATGCTAATAAAAATTCTCAGCTGGCATTTTACTCCATCTTAAAATACTTTTACAGCCTGTTTTGGCTATCTCCAATAGGAGATGCTGGGAACATGATATCATAGTCCTTTGGAAAAAAAAAAAGAAAAAAAAAAGCAAGAATCATATATAAAGAGTACACATATGATAAGATCAGTGTAAGACTTGTAATCCCTTTACTCAACACTGCTAAGCTTTTCCTAAAACTTTGCGGGGTTTTGGGAACCCATGCACTAAGAAGAACTTTTAGCCATGAGAGAGAGTCCAGAGAAGAGATCAAAGGTCTAGAAAATATGACCTCTGAGGAAAGACTGAGAGGAGATGGTTTGTTTAGTCTAGAGAAGAGAAGACTAAGGGGAGACATGATAACAGTGTTCAAATATGTACAATTTTGTTAAAAAAAAAGAAAAAAAAAGGGGGGGGGGGAATAATTCTTTATCCTTGTCTGCTTAAAAGAGGGCAAGAAATAGTGGTATTGAAATGAAGCAAGACAGAGTTAAGTGAGAAAAAAAGCTATATTTATAGGAAGTAAAAAGTTTGGGTGTCACAAAGAGTGGAAAAATAATTCAACAGTAGTGATGGATCATTTATCTGTCAAATAAGATTTTCACCTCAGGTCATTTTTCTATTCCAGTAAGTTGAGCTATCAAAACAACAGAATGAGTACCCTATCTGTAAAATATAAGATAGTATTTCATAAAATTCTCACTGAAGAACCTTTTGGTCATTACCAGTAGCCAGTCAAGTATGTGTTCAGCTATAGCCGGGAGGCAAGCATTGATTTCAAACATATGACGTAAGTAATACAGATTTGGTACTTTATGCTAATTCTGCAGATAATATTTGCAAAGTTCTTAAAATTTCTTGGGCTTGGTTCAGTTGTCAAAAAAGAAGCATCCAATGCCTTTTAAGTTACTAATACCTAGTACATCTGTGTCCATACAGGACAAGCAGATGTATCCCCAAACCTAACGGAAACTTTACTTCTGAAATTGCAGCTGGAGGCCAGCTGCGATGGGTGAAGCTTCTACAGGAGTGCTAGAAACAAGCAACTGAATTGAGCTTCTAGTGCCTAGAATTTAAATGTTTGCCAGTAAACTGGAGAGTCTGTAAAATCCAGGTTAGAAGCATTCAAGGTTTGGAAAACATAGAAGCTGCACCAATTAAGAAGATAAAAATGAAGGTTAAAAATGTGAAGTTTAAATTATTTTAATTTCTAATAGGGAACAACTTGTTAAACATTTTGAATGCTGACTTTAACAAGTTCACACTAGAAAGTCAATACACATTCTTAACAGTGGAAGTCACTAAACAATAGTAGAATTTGCATGAAGATCATAGAATCCTAGAATTATTAAGGTTGGAAAAGAACCCCATGATCATCTCGTCCAACCATTCCCCTACCACCAGTATTACCCGCTAAACTACATCCACTAAACTAAGTACCACATTCAACCTTTCCTTAAATACTCCCGGGGATGTTGACATTACCAACTTCCTGGGCAAGCCATTCCAATGCCTAACTACTCTTTCTGAGAAGAAATTTCTCCTAATTTCCTACATGAAGATGTGATGGATAACCTTGCAATAAGAAATTCTTTAAATTAAGATTAATCTCTTAAAAAGATGTTCTGAGTTTAAAATAGAAATTACAAACCAGGAAAAAAGAAAACTGTATTTCTCATGCCTGTGTTATGCACAATGCTAAATGATATCTGCAAGTCTGTAGTAGGGCCATGGCCAAAATATTTGTCCTCAACCTTCAGTGTAATTTCCAATGCATGTACTGACAGAGAGGCCTTTTGAGGGTTGCTATAGATGCATCCATATCAACAACAAAAATTAATCTGAAATAACTACAGTAAATGTTTATAAATGTTTCTTTTGGTCTTCAAATGACCTAGGAAGTCATTTCAACCTCTTTTCCAGAATACTGATGACTTTTCTGTTACAATGTCAACTTCAGAGCAAGGCCAGTTATGAAAATTTTGTACATGCGTATGTAGATACGACTATTCTTCCTTTCATGAAAATTTTAAAAGGCTAGAATTTTAAAAGACTAGACCTTCATATACTTAAGCATGTGGCTTGCATCAGTAATGGGGATAGTTTCACAGGGGTTCAAAAAGGTGATCAGGGCAAGATTTAGTATGAAGCTAAGATGTCTACATGTAAGATTCTATAGATAAGCTAGCTACCTAAGGGACCGTTATTGCCTATGGAGGGTGGGATGTAATCTTACCTTACTTGAGATGTCCTGCAATAACCTGCAAGGCTGCCACTCCAGAAGTATATACTCTAAAATGTCTACTCTGCCAGCTTTGGCTGATACCATTTATCTTTGGCATCTACAAAGAGCTTGGAACATCTTAAGTGCTACTAGTTGCTTACTTTTAGGCAGCTGAATTCCACTCTTGCATCAGTAAAAAAGCCCACATACATTCAAAATAATAACAAACAAGAATAAATAAAACTAAAATATGATTTTTAAGGATTTTCATTACCGTCTAAAATTAATGTTTCACGGTCTTTCAATATTTTTACCCTCCTTGTGGGGCAGAGGAGGATTTTACCCTCACTTAACTGCTGTGGGAACAAAAACACCATAAGCAAAATAATTCCTCAATGAAAGGTTTCTAATAAAACAGAAAATCTGACCTTAACACTCTACTTTCTGTCAGTGAAGAATTATCACAAACCACAACATAGCATATTGGTAAATTTATCATAAAGTTAGTCAAAAAATGAATAGTTTTGTGAAAAATAAATCAAATAATATTAGCATAGTTAAAGAACATATCCACGACTGTTACATGGGAAATGTGTGACCGAAAAGTAGGTCTCCTGAATCCCAAATCTTTCACACTCTTCTATATTCTCAGTTCTTCTACCTATTTGCTTGTTTTGAGTATTTTGTATTTAAAAATTCATATACAGTCTGTATAATATATATATATATTTAAAAAGAGAATACTAAGAGCATGTTCATATAAAGTTAAAGCACACATATACTGATCAACCCTTGTATTAATAGTAGCCCTCCAAAAATCATTTGTCTTTTGCCTTTATGTCACTACACTTCACATGTAGCTTAGCAGGGGTGTGAGAAGAAAGGATAAAATATGAATGTACAGAAAGTTGCTTTTCTTCTCTTTATCTGCGTTTATTTGCCAGTACAGAGATTATTTTATAACACACTTATTTGGCAAAGTTCTTTTTGTAATTCTGGATGATTTCTCTAACATCAGAGCTCTAAGATATTCTGTACTGGATCATGATGGCAGATATATATATATTTTTCAAGTCTCCAAAGTCTAAAACAGGAACTTAAATCATGACTTCACTAAGTTATTTTGAAAAAAAAGTCAGCTGGAGCTGTGTAAGAATATAATGGAATCTCTTTATAAATTGCTGCAAAAAAAAAAAAAAAAGACGAAATACATTGAAAAATGTAAATGTTCTTATAAGACATTAAAAATAAATTTCTATGATATTTCTTATATAATTAAACAGCAGATGCATGAATATTTTGTCTTTACTTACACAGTCTGTTTTTATTCATTCTCTCCACTTGTCTTGATGTCTTAAACACATACAGTCTGGAGAAATGTAGTATGAAGATACTGATCTGGGATCTTCAGTTAACATAATTCAGCTTCACAGACAGGTGTCCTTCTGATAAATTCCTATAGAAAAAGTGCAAACTTTCAGTATTTACCACAGTGTCTGGGTGCTGTACAGTTCCTTACATAGCTGAGATCAGGCCAGTGCCAACGATTGCTGAGAAAACGAGCTGGAGGCAGCTGTGTCCACAGTGCCCCAGATAGAATGACTTTGGGAGAGGGGAGCAAATGGCTTGCTCTAAATTGGAGCCAAAACACAGAGCAGTGTGTAGGCAACATTTACAGTCTGAGACTGGTCTCCCAATAGAGTTCATCCAACGATACAGCCATGGCCTGGAAGTCATTTACATGTAGATGAATGGAGAGTTTGACATGTATTTTCACTTCAGTGTATTTCTTTTTGGCAATAACATCTGCTGACCTCATTCTTCCCTTAGTGTACTATGCAATACCATTCACCTGCCATGGTCTACTATACAATTGACCAAATATTTGTGATACCCTTCTAACAGTCACTTGTTGGTCCTTGGCATATAGCTACAATAAGACTAGACAAGAACAGACTTGGTAGAATAGAATAAGATTGCCTTCTCTTAAGATACATGGTTCAGGAAATTTCTATAAACCATTGCACCTTGAAAAAAGAATAGTGGTTTCTATTTATAGCAGCCTTTGCAAACAACCCCTTGAATCTCCATGCAGCTTGTGCAGTATATGGAAGGGACTGGATAGAACTTATTATTTTTAGTAGAGTTGGAGGAGACCTGCAAAGCTGGCAAACTAGGTGGGCTTTCCTGATGGCTTGCTGATCTCGAGGCGTCTATGGATATCTCATAGCTTACACAGCTGTAACATTCTTTCACACACTCTGGCTGGACTATCGCATATGTTGCCACAAAATGTTAAGACATCAGGACTCAAATGTTCTTTTGTTCCCCTTTCCTCTCTTTGTATGTTTTACTCAGTAGCTTTGTTTATTTTCTTAAAATATTTCCTTTTTGTTTGCATTTCTTGGCAAAGGCCTCTCTCTGTTTTTCTAACTGTAATCTTCTTTTGGTCCCTCTTCCAGCTATATTACCCAAGATTAGCCACAAGTGTGCTCCAAGGGCTTCAGTTCTTCAGAAGCACTCGGGATGTTAACAGGAAACCAAAAATAGCTTTTCATTTGCCTCTCAACCTAATTCATTCAGCCCAGGTACAATACTGAAGTACAAAAATATTTTATGTTACTGTTTTCCTTCCTTTCATTTATTTACTGTCAATAAACAAACAGATTGTTTGAAAGAAATAATCTTATACTGAAGAAATTCTACAAAAAGCTGGTCATTGCCTTCAGTGGCAATGTGGATTCTATTTATGTGGATTTTTTATATGGTAGGAAATGGTTACTGGAGAACTGAATAAATTCCCTCAAATGCCATTTCTGAATGAGAACTGCCTTAATAGCTACTCTCGTGTCAGTTCAAATTTAGTGTTGGGAGTCTGTGTTTCTGGAGCAGGTGAACTAGAATGCTCTTCTTGCTCCAGTGAGGAGTGTTGTGAGACAACCATCAACTCCTAGGTTCTCCTAAAATGTTACAACATGTCTTTTGTGGGGAAGTATAAAATATTAATTTTAAATCAGGTCAAATGAAATACTCAAATGTACTTTTTGATCAACATTTCCATATAGTCAATGTCACTTGTGGTGACGGACCAGAAGAAATCTCTTTTTATGGAAATCAGGATTCCCAAATGGTTAATCCACAGACATTTTGCAAAAAGCTACATTTCCAACCTTGTGCAATTTTTTAAATTGTATTTTACTAACAGGCTTAAAGTTGTTGGCTTGTCAGAAGCCTCCTTCAAAGAGCTAAATACCAACACCTCCTGAACTAACAATAAGACATGTTTTACTAGTAGTGATGAAACATCTTCTATAAACACTCCCTACCTTACTGACCATCCTTTCCCAGTATTGATTCACCACTGAAATATTTGTGTCACTTGAGTTCAAGTACATGAAACCAAACCTTTCAGTGCCTGGAGTTGTATGAGTGCCACTAAAAGCAGCATGCACTTCAGCAGTTAGTGAATTAAATAAGCAAAAGCATGCTAATGGTCTCTGTGAGACCAGTACTGCTGACCTGAGAAAGAGAATGATAATAAAATGAAGAATAAAAACAAGAGATGGAACCATGGATCTTTTATGGGTCATATCAATAGAGCATGCAGGGATTCAGACCTACATGTTATCATTGTCAGACCATCAAAAGAAATGTATTTTCTGTTTCTTTAGAATTTTGCTCTCAGAAACTACTCAGATAGCAAAAATTCAGGATCCTATCCCTATTATATTTTTGCTCAATTCAACAGCTGATAGCAATTAAAAAAAAAAAATCTCCTAAAACCAAGAAATACACCAGTTAGGGGAAGCATTTATTTAATTTCATAAGTCACAATACGGTCAATAAAACACGTAATACAAAGAAATGCAAAGAAATTATATGGAAATCGTTTTCATTGACAAGGTATTTCACAGTTGACTAGAACTTGACTTTTCACCTACCTGGAATTATTTAACTTAATGTTTGATTCTAAGGATTACAATAATTAGTTAAAAACAAACAAACAAAAACAAACAAACAAAAAAGCAAGTATTATCTTTAGATAACAGATATTTGAAACTGAAGAATGCCAGATTCAAATTAAAAGCCAGAAATATTTAATTATGATTACCCTTTAAAATATATCTTATTATATATTTAGCTAGAGACACATAATCACAGAATATATGAAAGAGAATAACTAATATGAGATAAATTATACTTTTTTTTTTTTTGGCATAATATGCCTACATATGAACAGCAGTTTAAATCCACAAAATACAGTGGGGCCAACTATGCCCTTTTAGAAGTCTTTCATGGCTTGAATAACATGTTTTGTTTTTTTTTTTTTTTTTTCTGTGAATGCATTGCAGGGTTTTATGTAAAACTATTACCCATTTATTTAGGCTTTATAAATAAAAGAAAGATTTGGATCAAAGCTGGGATCGAAAAACAGATTACCTCTTTTACCTCTTTCAAAATATGAAAGTATCCTGGGATGTTTTGTCTTGACATGGGCAGATGTTGGCAGTCAAGCAATTTTACCCTGGCACTATTTCACTGAGTATTTTCAATCACAGGAGAGAAGGAGTGAGTACATGATGTTGCCGAAAACTTCATGCAGTATTTTTAATATCATTAAAATTAGGGCAGTAGGGCAAACATGCAACAATGAATAAGAGAATTGTCTTGTTAGGGAATACAAGAAAACAAAAAAAGGGAGTGAAGTAACTTTCTCCCTCTCCAGAAAACAGCAACATTATGTGTCCCAATTCTATAAACATTTATCCAGAAAGATAATTTTGCTTTCAAGAAAAAAGTCCTATGAAGGCTTATAGGTTATAATCTCTTTGGATGATGGTCCATGCTTTACCCAATACAGTGGATTTATGATAGCAGTGAGGATTACATGGAAAATATTACATGGGAATATTCTTAATACCTTTGCACACAAAGCTATACATAACAAATTATCACCCAAAACTGTTAGTTGTTGTTGTTGCCTTTTTTTTTTAATTTATTTCTTACTTAACAATAAAATATTATTTTGATTATCTAAGGTATAAGGGCAAGTAAGAAAGATAAGATCAGGAGAAAGCTTGTAATATTTTGGCTCATAAACTGTTTAGTCATATTTTGGCTAAGGGGAAGTAAAGCCTTGTTTCTTTGAAATACTGCTGGCATATACAAGCTGACATAAACTCGTTAAAAAAGAAGAAAAGGAAAATTAAAAAATAACTCTTCCAAAGCTACCATTAATCAAATGCAGAAAATTTGTACTTTTACTGACAGACAGTAGCCATTTTTTTTCACTTTGTTGTTGTTGTTGTTGTTTTAATCTATGTGTATTTTTGCCATGCCCAAATTTTAAAGAAGGTAAAAAAGTTAGACTTCAAACAAAAACAAAGTTAAATATGACTGTCACTAATTGTTACTCCAGTCTGGCTTTCCCGACGCTCCTGTCTATTGATGTCTTCTCTGTCATCTTCTTTTACATAAATACCTCTTTCCACATCTTTCTCTTTCTTATTCTTCATTTTTAATTTTCTATTCTCCAATCTGTTTTCTTATTGAGAGGTGCACACCCTCAAAGTATTAAGGACCAAAAGAAAATTTTGTTCCTGTTATTGTTGATCATGAAGAATTGAAACAAGAAATGTTAAAGTTCTGTAAGTACCTTTTTCTTATTGATGTCAGCACTGACATGAAACATTCCCTCTCCTGCATATTTTAAATAAGACACACATGAAATAGTACATCGCTCAGAGCCTACTGGAAATAGGTCATAATTTGTGTCTTCTCATATATATTTTTGTAGGTTTCCTACCAATGACTGCTTTCATTACTGACATATTGCAGCATCATTCTGCCACAAAGGGGACTGTCCCAGGGCTGTTTACTGCTAACATCAAGAATGGTAGAATTTAGATAGAAAAATCCCACACAATCACAGGTAATTTGTATCTTCCACAGCCTGGAGAGCGGACAGGTTGAATGACACTTTTACCAGTGACATGTTCATCCACTTACGCTTATTTATGACTCAGTCTTATCTTAATACAAACCTCTACAAATATAAAGTGTATATTTTATATACACCTCCTCTATGTAGCTTCCATCTTTTATCTACTTTTTTCTTTTTTTTCATCTGCAATTAATTGTCTGAAGAAATCCATGTACTGTAAGCACTGGTGTGGGTCAGAGACATGCCAGACAGATGTGCACACAAAAGACACTAAAAAGTCTCACTTGTGTTTACCTTGGTTGCATACTAGCAACAGTTAAACAATGCTTTGGCTACTTGTGTTTTTAGAAGCAATGTGAAAACACTAGGAAATGAGGGAAATTAAGGGCTCTGTGTATGGGAAATAAATCCAAGTGCATGCTGCTAATTGCTCTCTCTTTAAAAATCACGATTCAACAATTGCTTCTACATAGCAAAGACACAATAACACATTTTGCTTAATAGATTAACAGTAAGAATTGCTGCTAGAGAAGCTGACTTTTCCTTTAACTACTGTTCTTTAAAAGTGATTCTGTTCAACAATGTACAAGGTCGACAAGTCAACGCAAGACCACCCTGCTTGGGGATTTGCTCTCAACACAGAGTTGTGTCGAATCCCTCAGCTGAGAAATGTCAACCAGCACCTTTCATATTTATGGTGACTCATAAACAGGAAACTCAGCCCTGTCCACGACACTGGAGCTTTTTCATATCTTAGATCCTTTTAAGAAGGAAAAAAAAAAGGGTAAAAAAAAAAAAAAGGAAAGAAAGGAAAAAAAAGCTCTCAAAACAAAACAAAGAACTTAGCAGGACATTTAAAGCAGCTGCCTTGTATTTCATGTGCCAAAATAAATATTGCCAAATTAGTAAGGCATACTGAACAAATTAAGCGCTAAATGCAAATTTATCGACTGAAATACAATGGTAGAGTAGCCAAGGAGCTTGCAATGGTATCGTTCATCTTTGTAAGTAGGTGTTTTGGTTGGCCAATTGCTGGAGAGTGACATGGGAACAGTAATATAAAAAGAGAGCATTTCTGTTACACCCAAGATGAAGAGTTTGTTTTACAAAGTTCAAGTAAACATTTTCTAACATACATTCACTAGTTTTAGAGTGTCTTTTGCTACCAAGAGAGAGATAAAAACTGGTTTAAAATGTCTCTTATGAAAATACAACATTTCAGAAATGGTAATGTCAGTATGATAAATTATCCAACAGAATTTTGGTGGAGTTTCTTATTTCAGAATAATGAGAAAGTCTTGGTTCCATTCCCCCATATTCTTGTAAGGACACACATGGACTTTTTATCTCTGATGTGATTTAACCTTAGATAAGTAGAAAAAGTGTCACAAGAACTTCTACATACACATGTTATATAAGAATATATGCACGTATACTTACACCTAATGTCCAGAAGGAAATAACCAGTCTAGTAGTCTAAATCTAGTGCCTGGGCACTTCACACATGGTGTACATGAGACCACATGAGCCATTTTTGTCAGTGTACTGTTCACTTTTTCATAAGTAAATTTCAATGTTACTAAAATAAGTTAATAAAAATAATAATAATGAGCACAAAACATTTTCCACTGGGAAATCTGAAGCTCAGAATTTTGCTTCAGGTCAGTCCAACCCGGACTCGCTTGGGTTTTGGCATTATAAGTTTGTTGGCTTGATACAAACATTCAGATTTTAAATGAAAAGTTTAAGGTCTCCTTTTGATAAAGCTGATAATACATTGCAGGAGACTTACTGTGGCCAAGAAGCTGATTCACGTGGAAAAACAGTAATGTTTTTTTTTTTTTTTTTTTTTCAGTAAGGAAGATTCCATAGGAACTAAGGTTCTTGGGGTGATACAGTTAATGTTGAATTGATTTGGATATCAAGCATACCAGCATACCTCTCTGTTCAATAAGCAAAACAGAAGCATCGAGATTCAGGGATATAAATGTATTAAAAGAAAATTGAAACAATATTTATCAATTAGTGAGTCAGAATTAGTTGGAGCTTTTCCCATGCAGAACACTTTCAGTATTTTAACTTTTCGTCATAAACTCAGGCTGAAACAAACAGTGAAATATTAGAATGTTTCTTGGAACCAGACTCATCTTTTACTGTTGCAATTTTCCTTCTTGGCCTACTATAGCTACAAGTTCTCAGCTAGTAATCCCACCTTTACATTTTGAGCGAAGTACACCGAGATTATTTTCTTTATAAAAGTAAGATCAAACTAGCAAAATCTCTCCCCACTAAAGCAAAAATAAAATGTTAAATTGCATCTAAAATTGCATTTATTTTCATCTAACTGGAGGTGCAGACTGTTTGAAAACAAGCAGCACCTGCTTCTGACAAAGATTTCAGCTTCAGCTTTATTCTCTTATGCTCAAGCATCTGCTTGGTTTGAGCATCTACAGAGTTGCATCTGAAACTTGTCTCCCAGCATACTCCGGGGAGTGACCACTGCTTTGATTATCAGCAAGAACATTTTGCAAAACATTTGCGACACAATTAAGAAAAAACAAAGTTGTGAAGTTTACTGTTTGAGTCAGCCCAGTTCAAAACAAACAAGCTTATTCCAGCAAAATGTTATTGGTTTCCTTGGCTATAGAGCCCTTCTGGAAAAGAACCCCCCCCACAAAAAATCCCAGTGCAATTTTATATTCTGACGCACTTTGGGGGTTAGTTTTTCCTCACAGAACACTGCAAACGTGTTTTTTCACATTAATTTAAAATCAGACTGGATATTTTACAGAAAGCTGGCTTTCTGTGCTCTAAAGAGGCCTACATGTTTCTTGCTTTGTCATGAAGTTTTGGTCAGGGTGAAAGACGGAATATTTCCATATGCTGAAAATTTGTATGGGCTTTAATGAGGCAGGGACACAGAGAAAAGAGAAAATAAAAACTGACTCAAGAGTTTTCTTATAACTGAAAAGGGTGCAAAACCTATCTGTCTGCTTGGACTGAGGTGGTAAATTTATATCACCACCCTTTTACCTACCATGGTGGAATTTAGAGTAGAATTTTTAACCAGCACCATACTGCTCCTCTTGGGGGACATGACTATCTCCCCATCCCAGGAGGCCAGTCTTGCAAGACAAAATACCAAATTATTTTTCTTTTTCAGATTTATACATGTTTATCTTTTTTAGTATTCATCTGAAGTAAAATGGATCCAGCTTTCTTTCAAATAATACAAAACATATGGGAACAGGGTTGTGTAAGTCACAAGTTGACAAGAACCAAAGCCCTTCAATGATTGTCTCAGACCCACATGATATTCTCAAATCTGACACGAGCAAATACTTGTAGCCAGCCAGCCAGCTTTGTATCAGCTTCACAACACAGCAGGGAAAGTTATTCCACTTACTTGGTATTCAGGCTGATTTTTGTTACACCATTTTGGAGGGCAGAAATGGGTGAATTGCATCTTGTGCCAAAATACTCTCAGTGTGATTCAAGCCACTCTTGCTTCTGTACAACTAATATCTGTACAAAACCTACATCAAACTAACTTGTACATATGAAGAAGCCCTCCAAACTTACTAGTGTCAGTGTCCTTTATGCTGAATTGATTGACACTACATTGTAAATTTCCATTGCAGAAGTAGCCATTGATTTAATAAGAATGGAGGAAAGAAGAGTCCATTTCTTTTTTTTTTTTTTTTTTTCTTAATATGAAAATTATAAATTAGAAAGAATTAGTAATATAAATTTCTTCATACTGACAGACATTAACAGTCACAGCTGCCTTCTACCTTTACAGCAAAACACCTTTTATAAGAGTTTACCAGTATGGATCACCCATCATATTCACCCCTGAATTTGGCTACTAGGGATGCCGAAGATGTTTATTTCATCATGCATGTGTTACCCCCTACCCATAACATTCACCAGAGTTTCAAGGTTTCAGTGTGCCTTACGCAAATTAGTCTCCACCATGACATCTTTCTAAGGTGATGGGTACTTCCATGCTGGACACAGATGTGAGCTATCACCTGCTGTTCTGTACCAGACATGCTATAGGTGACATACAGTCAGGTTTTCAGTGTTATGCAGCGAGGTGGAGCCCAACCCATTTAAGAGCTATATTTAGGGAACACAGGAGCTCTCATGGTGTCTAGATACCTGAAAAGCTGAGAAGGTTTTTCCTGACATTGATCACCAGCGCCTGACCTAGAGAACCTGCCTCTTCCACGTTTCATAAAGAGGCTCAGATAGGATGAATGCACCCTGCCCCCAAAAGGTTGGAAGGGCACTCAGTCCAGAGCATCCATGCTTGTTTTCCATAAGCAGTTTAGCAGCAGCATGCTGCAGCCCAGCCTAAAATAGTAGCTGTGGCATAGATAGACAAGCCCAGTGTGTTGTACGGAGGGGAGCTCACAAGCAGGAAGCACCAGTGGGTGTGACAAAAACTGGAGCTGGAAGCAGTTAAGCATGTCGCATTATATAAGTAGCTCAAACTATGCAATAGCATAAGTTCTGCACGTGCCACAGACAAAGCAGGGCCAATTTTGTTTTATCAATTTCATACTGCTGTATTGTCCCCTTCACTTTTCAACATTGATCTAGTGGAACCAGTGCATTTAGAGACACACTTTCATATTCTCTCTTTCTCTCTCTCTCTCAAACTAAAAATATTTCAAAGGACCCCTTCCCATCAGTAATACCATATGGTTCTATTTTACTTAATTGTTGCTCTACATAGGAAGACTGGAGATAAAAGTTATTTTCTGCAAAGTCACAGCTGTATTGCCAGCTGCATTACTGGCAAAAGCAGCTTTTTTTTTTTTCTTTTTTCTTTTTATATTCTTGATATATAGCTTAGATGCATATTGTCCTCATTCATGTGCGTAAACTGCAATAACCTAGTGTCAAATATCGACATCAGAGACACTAATTTAATGAAAAGACACGTAACTGTAGCAAGCTTCCAAAAATCATGTGGAAAAATATCACTTAATGTATATATACGGAGCTCTGGGGAATATAATCAAATATAATCTGAGGGTAAAATTTGGCCACTTACTCTACTGAAAATAATAAGAAAAAAAAAGCTAGAAGTATACCTATTCCTCCAACCCCCATATTATCAGGAGCCAATTTTTAACAAAGTGTAATTGTGCTAGGTTCAATCTGAAGAATACACTATATTCTTTTAAATGCTTAAGGATTAGTGTCTTCAGCTGGGGGGACAATCTTGCTATTGTCTCCAAAGTTCACAGTCTTGTTTTATCTCAAAGGAAGTTTATTCCTAGATAGTGATCTTCTTAACAGAGTCGAGAATAGAGACATTGACAGTTGGTGGATATAGTTTATTGCTTCTTTATAAAAGCACTGTTTAGTAACAGGAGTGAATATTTGAGTCAGCAAAGACTTGCATTTGCTCCTCTCAGCTAGTCTGTCAGTTTTTGCTTATTTATAGATCTTAGGAGCTTCTTCATAACTTTTGACCATAGCCAAAATCTATAGTTCTGTCTGATTTTTAGATTTCCACATTGTTTTTGGAGAGCACACAGTTTAAATTTTAACTTCTATACTTTCGTAGGACATATAAAATGCTTGCATATTGTGGTTTGTGTGCTGAAAGTTGCACAGATCAGAGAAGATAACTGGCACCAGGAAATTCAAGACACATTCACAAATGTGTTCACATGCCAATGCATCCCAAAAGTTTTCAGAGCTCACTTTCTAGTGTATTGTTGGCAGCCTCAGAGCTTTCTCTGCCTCTGAAAATCTCTTACAGTTAGAATATCACCAAAACAGTAACAATTTCTAATTAAGCTTTGAACATGTTGTCTGCATTTATTTATTTATTTATTTATTTTCTATGAAACATTATTTAGTCTTCTGTTTGGAGAAGAATTACTGTGGTGTTCTTTCTTGTTGTTCACTGACTTGCCAAATGGATATTACCAGAAATAAATAAATAGAATTACCAAAGCACCTTTCTCTGTCTCTCATGGCCACTGGACAGAGTACCTTGAAATCTAAAAACAAGATACTGATTATGTTGTCTAAGTAAGTTAGTGACATTTTAAGAGAAGGTACTGATTATGTTGTCTAAGCAAATTATTGACATTTTAAGAGACACTCATCTGTGTAAAAATTATTTAATTTAAAAGAATCAATAACATTATCCCAGATTCTTGATTATTGCTTGTTCTTTCATCAAGGTTGACAAATGATAGTTAATAAATATAGATAAAGGACACTTTAGGGAACTTTTTGGTTGTCATCCAACTACATTCACGCTTTTGTTTCCTGCCTTCTGAGAGTCTCAAAACAACCTGCAAACACCCAGCACATCCTATACATTTTTCTGTAACACAGTATACTTCTCTGAGAACTGCCAGTTCAGTCTTCAGCCAGGGTCTGTGTTCTGGTATTTTCCAGACTGAGCACTATCACCTCTTGATGACACTGCTTCACTTGTAATGTTAGATAGCATTAGGAGCAACCTACTAGCAAAGACAAAATGTGTACAAAAAGAAGAGAGAAAGAAGACAGATTTCTGTCCGTCTCTGCCTCTCAACCAAAGCCTCTTACCATTTCTGAGTTCCCACCATCTTCTCCTTCTCATCCCAATCCCCTAGTGACCATTTTCTCTTCAGACAACATCTAACCCAGATCCTCCCAGCTCCCTATCAGATGTCTCTGCACCATTCCCAGCTCCTTCACTTCCTTCAGGTCCCTTCCAGATGGGATTTATCATTGTGACCCACATCCACTCTCCTCCTTTTTGCTGTGCTCTCCTGAGTGCTTCACACTCCCATGGGCCACCAGCACCCATTCCCAGTAGCCACAAGCACTGTCAACATCAGCTTCCAGTGTGGTTTTGAAAGAAGCACCTAAACACGGAGTGAAGACTTAGATGGGGCCCTATGAGGACAGAATATGTCTGGGTGTAAGTGAAACCCAATAGCAATTGCCTGCTACTTAAGTACTCCTGTAGAGCAAATAAGAAGTATCCTTGCTTCCTGCAGACATATTTGAAGTGATGATTATTTTTTCTCAGTTTCCCATATATTTTTAGAAATGACACTTCTAGTAAACTGCTGAAAATGTGCATCTGTCTTTAATAAGGAAAGGACTTAATTAGCACATCTCCTCTATTGAATAAGAAAAAAAAAAAAAAAAAAAAGGGAAGAGAGACAAGAGGAAGAGATTTATTTTGGTGCCATTTGAATCATAGCTAGCCTAGCATGCAAAGTCTGAAATAAAGCTAAAGCTGAAAGAAATGATGTATAAATGGAAAAGTCACCCCCCTTGTTTAACAGCAAACAGTAGATACAATACACCATGTTCTGGTGCAGAAGAACAGCTTTCCAGTGGAATTATTCCAGATTTATACTGTTGTGGCTGAAATGAGAAACTGTCCCACAGAGCATATGTAACTATAGGAGTAACATGATATTCTTTTTCCTTGTATGATCTGCTTGCCACAACTGGCAGTCAGTAACATGGCCTGGTTGTGTTACGTAATGGATAGTTCCATACCTGAAAAGCTCAGCATTTGAATATAGTATGAGGTAGTAAAGGAATATATAAATTATGGATAGAAGTGAGAGTATTACCGACAATGAAAATAATAATTCTGGCCATTAGGCCATGTATTATCACATTGTTTGAAGACATTATGAAAGAGAGGAAATAAGGAGGATCTCGATATCATTTTGTGGATGCTCTTTCCACATGGGTTAACAGAGATAAAACATCAAGCTGGTTTTGGTAAAATTGGACTAAAGGAAAATCTAGATATCCCCCTTTACTCTGCACTTGTGAGGCCCCACTTGGAGCACCGCATCCAGGTCTGGGGCTATCAGCACAAGAAAGATGTGGACCTATTTGAACAGGTCCAAAGGAAGGACACAAAGATGATCAGAGGGCTGGAGCACCTCTCCTACGAAGAAAGGCTGAGATAGTATGGATTGTTCAGCCTGAAGAAGAGAAGTCTCTGGGAGACCTCATTGCAGCTTTTCAATACTTAAAGGGGGCTTAGAAAATAAAGGCAGAGCAACATTTTTCTTGGGCAGATAATGGTAGGACAAGGGGAATGGTTTTAAACTAAAAGAGGGGAGATTTAGATCAGATGTTAGGAGGAAATTCTTCACTCAGAGGGTGGTGAGGCGCTGGAACAGGTTGCCCAGAGAAGTTGTGGATGCCCCATCCCTGGAGGTGTTCAAGTCTAAGTTGAGTGAGGTCCTGGGCAACCCGGTCTAGTGAGTGGCATCCCTGCTCAGGGCAGAGGGGTTGGAACTATATGATCTTTAAAGTACCTTTCCACCCATGCCGTTCTCTGATTCTATGACTCTATGATTCGATGATTCTATGATGATTCTGTGATGATTCTATGATGATTCTATGATTCTATGATCATTTGTGGCAGAGAGCACTGTTTGGGGGATAGAAAACTATTGTTAGCTTTGCTCTTACATCACCTTACATGGGAGCACAGGCCACTGTGAGCGGGCAATCAGAGAAGGCTTTCGTTCCTTTCATCTGATCATCATAGGAGTGGAGGTGGCAGGAGGTATTTTGTTGGTGTGTAAAGATATAGTTATCTGTTAATAAATAAATAAATGAATAGATAGATAAATTCACGACCCAAACAGATTAATTATAAGCTGAGAAGCAGAGTAAATTAGGGCTTTTAGAGTTACTGGTGTGCTACCATAAGTTACAAGCTTAAAAAGCACATCAAGTGCTGTGTCCAGAAAAAATTACAACTCAGATGCAACTGCTGTTTCACAGTAAATAAATAGTACCAGGCTGTTTTCTGCAGAAACTAAAAATAAAATAGAAACAGGCATGATCTTTGGTGATTTCTTCTTTAGACACATGAAATTTGTGCTCTTGTTGTGTGCTTTGAAATATATCCTAAGATTTGAGTTCATGCAAAGGAAACAGGACAGGCGAAGGATCACTGATCAGTGTTTGTGAGGGTTGAAACTATGTCTTGGTTTATTTTAACAACCCTCCCTTCATCACTGTGTGTTCCAAGGATGTGGCACAGTTCTCAGAAGACAGGTTCATCTTGGGTCTCAATGCGACTGTAGGACTCTTTGTTTTCTTCATGGCCTACTGCAAAGTCAGTTTAACTGCGTAATTATTTAGCAGCTCCAGTGTTCAGTAAATGGCGGGGGGGTGGGGGGTGGGGGTGGGGTGGGGGGTCGGGGGGAGAGGAAGGTGTTTATTTAAGAAAAATAAAAAGTAAAAAATTAAATCCTTTCGAATATCTCCCTGTATCTTCTGTTGGAGTATGTACCATTTCGCCTCACCAGTGAAACTGTCTCCCTGCCCTGGGAATGTTATCTATCATAGCTATCCCTGAGGCAAATCTACTGCATGCCTGCATGCCAATACTACCACCAGCCAAAGGAATGAAAGCTATTTTCTTTTCATCTAAAACTTTCAGAAATTATTTACAGCTATGTATTACTCCTATTTATGCCACTCAGTGCCTGCCACTGTTTTAGATTTACCATTTAGTTGCTTTATCAGAGCTGTCCGTGTTGGAGATTCGATATAACTTTTAATTAAGGAGCACTTGAAGAAAGAACAGCCTTGACTTGTGGGAATGTTAATGCAATGTTGTCAATTCAAAGAGTGCCCTTGTTTTCTGGTCTACAATAAATGTTGAAAAATCCTATACAATAACATCTGTTATTACACAATAGTTCTCTATTTGCTTCCAGCAAACTTACACTAACCCAGCATTGCGTAATTAAAAAAAAATATATATATATATATTTTTTTTTTCACATAAAACAATGAGAGCATATGCTGGCCTGTAAAAGATTGTATGGCCTCGAGTAATAAATACCTCTCAAAGACACTCAGCACAAAACCTCATTGTTAAGAGCAGTTTTGCCAGAGAAGTTTCATTGTGGTTCAGCCCAGTGAAGAGTAGCTCTCTTGATGCTGAAAGATTTAATTTGTCTTAGAAAGATTTAGAAAGAATTCACATATCAGGCAGATGAGTAATGGCAGATAGAGACACTTGTGTGATTTGAGAATGACAGGTGTAGTGATGGCTGCACAGCTTAGGCACAGAGTTGCGACTGTGATTACAGCCTTGGCCATGCTAAGAAAATCATATATTCCTAAAAAGTGGGGATAGCTAATTGCTCAGCCTGCACAGACTGTTTTTGGAGGTTCTATACCTATGGGTTCATCATATCTCTTCTCCTGGATTTCATTGCCAGACAAGTTGTAACTTTTTTTTGAGTCAATAATGTGGGAAATTCTGGTCTGAAGGTTAAAACAGTATGAAAGATTTTTGTTTTCTTTCAAATCATTGATCAAGGAAAATTCAGAGAAAAGCCTGGTTTAACTCTCCACAAACTCATACCATTCTGAACTTTTTTCTTGCAGAGAATTGTGACCAGTGACAGCAGACATCACTGTGTCCAGGCAAAAGCCTATTGCAGCTATAGTTTGTGTAAAGAATTTGTTACTATTGTTAATTGCTTAACATTTGAAATTAGATGCCTTCTGGTTAATACACATAAATAAAGAGAACTAGATGGGATCCAACTGACCAGATATAGATTTTTACATGTAGACTGGTCCTCAAAATCTCCGCCTGTGGTCAGTGGCAAGAAAATACCACTTACAGGCTTTGGTTTATCTAAGTCTAAAGTAGATACCTAGAACTAGCCATCTGAATACCCATTCTCATATCTCCTGTGTCTCCCCCAACAATTTCAAAGCAAATTTAGGGAAGCGTCTATGTTGCAGATATCAAAGTAGAAAGTCTGGGGAGACGAATCCTCTCTCTCCTACCTCAAAAACTCTAATGCCTAAATCATTTCCTATGTCTTAAGCAGATATATACCTATAACTCTTTTAAAATAATGCATTCAGAAATACAAAACGAAGATGGAAAGAGGAAGGAAGGAAGAGAAGTATTTATGTACTTACTGGTTTATTTTTGACATTGCATGAAAACTAGTGCAAGTAATTAAAGTCCATTATACCCGCTTAGTAAAAATTAAGCATGAAGGTACATTTTTCATAGGATTGCTGTCGACACAACCCTGTTAATATTCCAAAAGTTAACACAGATTAAAAATTGATACAGAAGTAGCCTTGACAGAGTCATAGTAAAGGATATGTCTTATAATACATTTTCTGTCCCACCGTCTCTGTTAATAATTATTGGTGTAGTATGCTTTGTATGGGAAAAGCAGAGTTTTTACTGGTGTTTCTTCCCTCCTCCAGGTTCTAATACTGGCCTCATACAGATTGTTGCGGGCCAAGACCAGTTATTCTCTGACAATGATTTTAATGAGGAGCAGGAAATAGGGTGATATTTTCAGTCCTTTTCGTTTGGAATTAATGATCCCAAAAGAGTACGATGTAACATTACTCAACTCCAGTTGAGTAATTCCAGTGGTTCGGCAAGAGCATCCTAATCCAGTTTACATGGAATGGCGTCTTAGCCAAATAAATGGTAACAGTTTAAACCAATTAAGACTTCCACTGAGCATTTGAAAGAGCTAGCACATTAGGACATATTTGTCATGCTTATTTACCTTTTGAAATATCAATGCTTAGTTGTAGCAACATGCCTGGCTGAAGTCTGAAGCATGCTGCTGCAATTCTTTACTACTTTCATTCATGGTGCATGCTGGTTCACAATACACGTAGAAAAAGAGGAATCATTGTGTTGATTTGCTCTGCATTTTCAGTCTCGAACTTAGGAGTGAAAAGTGTATTATCACAGTGATTATAAGGTTTCACTGCAAAGGCCATATTAATGTAAAATGTGTTCTGTGAAAACGAGCTTGATGTCTGAGCTGAAATGAAAGGGCAATCAACAACTGATGATATTCATATTAGTAAGGCAAACTGTAATGAAATAGATCTCTACTGGAATGATAAAATAGTAGAAAATTATAAACTGACTTAAAAAAAAATAAACATGATCTTTAATCCAATAATAATACCATCCTTAAAAAGGGGAAGGCTGAACAGAGAGAAAAAAAGATGAAGAGAAAATGATGTAAGGTCAGAGAGTCTTAGATGTGGTAGAAAAATGATAGGATAGTGCTTGTTCTTCTGCAGATTTGCAATCCTCATGTGTTTTCTATCAGTAATAAGTCTAAGAAGTTCATTTGCAAAGACTATGATCTTGATTTAGCAGTCATGGTTTGTCCAGAGAGTTACTATGTAAAATGACCTTAATGATGGAAGTCTGTAGACCTTATGGGTAAGTTGCTGAAATATTCCAATAGCGGTAGGAGATATAGCAGCAAAAGGTAGAATTAGGGCACCAGGGTCTGTGTAATAGCTTTGTATGCAACCTTTTTTCTTGCTCACAAACCTTGGCTGTGGTCCAGCTAATCATTCCTCTGTTATCAGCTGCAACTTTTTCATCATGAAGCCATACTTTCCTTCCAAAATGGAGGAAAAGCCAGGGAGTTGGTACTGTTGAGAACAGAAAGAGAAGCTACAGGGCAGTATTGGATTTGGTGGAGTTTAGCCGTCTGTCAGTGTGCAGCCACTAGAAGGGCTGATGTGAAATTAAGTTGGCTGTGAGGAAGATGGAATCCACAGACTGAGGTCAACTCTGCAGCTTCATGATCATTCAACTATCAAAGCTGTAAATACTGTGACACCACAGTCAGTCATTGGGAGGACAATCTATGTACTCCAGAGATGTGGGAGTATCATGAAAAGGTATAAGACACCTAAAATTTTGTAGAGGAAGAACCAGCAGACTTTCTTGTAGTCTCTGCAGAACATCACTTCTTTGAGGTAAGACTTTGGGAACTGGGGTAAGATGGGCAGAGGGACAGCAAGATTTATACAATATGGAGATACAACTGAATTAAATTTTGTCACAGAGCAATTTCATGGGACTTTTCTTGTTAAAAAATGAGTATGATACTTATTTCCTTTTTTTTTTTCTTGTTCTGTAAAAGACTGATTTCATATGATTTAGAGAAAAAGGATGTTCACAGCTGTCTTATAAGGGGGGTACAGGAACCACATTTTGAAACTCACGCAGCAGAAGGAAAGCCCTGTGACAATAAAAGACACCCTGAATTTCTTTTTGTACTTGAAGATATCTAAGATAGCATATACAGTACTGCTAATGATGTGGTCTTGTGAGGAACCATTGTAGCTCTGTTTTCTGCCCAGAACTGCTTCATAAATTTTTTTAAGCATTTCAACATGTTTTATTTTGTATAGCCAGAAAACCTGGGAGATGAGGGAGGGTGTAAAAAGCTGTCTCAAACATCAAAAAATATAAAAACAACAATCCAGACATCTCAGAGTTTAAGAGCAGCAATGTATGGAGAATGGGGAAAGAACTGAAAAAAAAGTCATGAACATACAAGATTAAATTAATACATTGTATTATATGTGTAAAATCATTCTTGACTCCTGCTCTAGAACAAGCCAGATAAGCAGCTCACATTTTTTACTTCCAAATGGTGTAGAGAGACAGAGCCTAAGAGGCAAAAAGTTCAACACTATTTAAGATAAGGACTGAGGAGACTTTGTTCAAGTCTTCCTATTACCTTTTTCCATATGTGCTTTGAAGATAAGAGAAATAATCTAAGTCAGCAGAAAGCCATACCCTTTATGATAAGACAGTACTATTTTGAGATCATTTTGTTCTTACAAGAGGGAAGATAAGTATTTCTTCAGTAACTTGAGGATAGCAATAACCATAGTACCTTCCCCAATGCAGCCTGGAGAAGGACTTTCAGTAGAGTTCAATGTTCTTGACTTTTGCTCCTACCATGAGCCATCCCTACCTTCGTCTACCTTGACTTCAGCAAGGGTTTTGACACTGTATCCCATAACATCCTCATAGACAAGCTCAGGAAGGGCAGCCTAGATAAGTGGACAGTGAGGTGAATTGATAATTGGCTAGATGGCAGAGCTCAGAGTGTTGTGCTTAATGGTGTGGAGTCTAGTTGGAGGCCTGTAGCTAGCAGTGTCTCCCAGGGGCCCAGTGTTACTCAACTTACTCATCAACGACCTGGACGATGGAACAGAGTGCACCCTCAGCAAGAAAGCTCAGAGGAGTGGCTGATACCCCAGAGGGCTGTGCTGCCATTCAGAGGGACCTTGACAGGCTAAAGGGTTGGGCCGAGAGGAACATCATGAAGTTCAACGAGGGCAAGTGCAGGGTCCTGCACCTGGTGAGGAATAACCCCGAGCACCAGTACAGGCTGGGGGCTGACCTGCTGGAGAGCAGCTCTGCAGAGAAAGACCTGGGAATCCTTGTGGACAGCAAGTAGACCAAGAGTCAGAAATGTGCCCTAGTGGCCAAGAAGGCCAATGGTATCCTGGGGTGCATTCAGAAGAGTGTGCCCAGCAGGCCGAGGGAGGTGGTCCTCCCCCTCTACTCAGCCCTGGTGAGGTCACACCTGGAGTATTGTGTCCAGTTCTTGGCTCCCCAGTACAAGAGGGACATAGAGATACTGGAGTGAATTCGGAGGAGGGCTCCTAAGATGATTAGAGGACTGGATAACCTGTCATACCAGGACAGGCTGAGAGAGCTGGGCCTGTTTAGCCTGGAAAAGAGAAGACTGAGGGGAGACCTCATCAATGTGTACAAATATCTGAGGGGAGGGTGTTGAGAGGATGGAGTGGATCTCTTTTTCAGTTGTGCCCAGTGACAAGATGAGAGACAACAGGCACAAACTGAAGTACAGGAGGTTCCGGCTGAATAAGAAGGGGCACTTTACTGTGAGGGTGACAGAGCACTGGAACAGGTGGCCCAGAGAGGTTGTGGAGTCTCCTTCTCTGGAGATATTCAAAACCTACCTGGATGCCATCCTGTGCAATGTGCTCTAGGTGATCCTACTTGGCAGGGGGGTTGGACTAGATGATCTTCAGAGGCCCTTTTCAACCTCAGCCATTCTGTGATTTTCTGATTCTGTGCTTCTGTGATTCTGTGATCCCATCTGAGCGGCTCCCCATTAGACCACTAGTCTAATGTTTTACAGATGATCCAGTGGCATTCAAGGAGATCCAGCTCATGCACAAAGAAACATTGACAAAACTCTGGATGTAACTTTTTCATCCCAAGTTCATATCAATCATTCAAATTGTTTTAGTTTGAATTAATCTGAAGGATTTGGGTCTGAAGTTTAGATTTACCCCATTCTAAAGATTATATCTTCTTTCATGTTTCAGATGAGGTAGATGGCCTAATTGCAAACTTCCTGCTTAGACATTTCTCCAGGGATTTCTCATTGTCATGAGATGTAGCTCATTAAAAATTAAATTTAGAATGCAAAAGTGTCTCTGCCAATTAAAAAAAAAAAAAAGCTATTTTGCAGAGGCAAGCTTGAAACCACATTATATTTCTGGATTATTTTTTTTTAATGGAAGTGATGACACAACCTTAGATGGCAGCATCTTGAATAAGACATTGTAATAAATTCTCCAAAGTGGTTATTAAGGGAGGAGAAAGACTCAGTATTCATATTACACCATGTAGCCTTTTGTACCCTAATCTTCAGCCTTATCCAATCTTGAAAGATTTATAGTTTGATAATTCTATAGGGCAAAAGAACATTCTCCTACCCAGCAAGGTCTGTCAAATCCACTCCAGTCAGTGATCAGTGGATTAACACACATCCCTGAACTCCCTATAATTTTATACTGCCAAGACATTTCAGTTGCAAACCATGACACTGTGAATGTTGAAATGGACAGCTGGGCTTACTTTCTGGTTGCTGAAGGCATGAATAAATGAAAAACCCTTGGCAATATGTTCCATTCATGTATCCCTGTTTAAAAGGGGGTCTGCTCTCATAAAGTTGGTAGAGAAATAAAAGTACTGATATATATGCATGTGTATATAGCTGGAGATTTACGGAGCTCTAGAATATTTTTGTTTTGTTCTAGAGGAGTCAAAAAAAATTTCTCAAAATCGCCACAAAATATTAGGAAAAAATTAGGTTGGAAACAGATATGGAGACTTGATCCAACTCCACCGAAGTTGAAGCTTTCCCACTGACTTCTATGGGAATAAATCACACTCTTGGAGTGGGTGGTCCCTCCATTCTGCACAGTGGGCCAACTCACCCCCAGATCCTAACTCACCATGTGCTGTGGTTTGGACTCACTGCTGCTTTCAAATTTCAGGTTTGGCTGAGCTGCACAGTAGGAGGAGCGCAAAAAAAGGATGGGTTCATACCAGACTGATACTTTTGTCTTCCCAGCCTGGCCCCTGGCACAATTTAGAACATCCTAAGGTGCTAAAATCTAAAAATTATGAACAGCAGTAATCAGACTTCAAGGGCAATACTGGCAGCTGAAAATGCAATAGCAGTTACCCACACCCATTCCATAGATGTTTAGTAATCTTTGCTGGCTTTATTCCAGTTGAAGATCCCCCCAAACATATCCTCAGCTGTCCTTTAGAATCACCAGAATAATACAAGGGGACTGAAACTGAGCTGAGTTGCCTGCCTTCTGCTATGATGCTTGTTTATTCAGACATGTGTCATACTTCTACTCAGGCTCCGTAATTTTTTCAAGAAAGTGGCACTCTGAAAGAATGACCAGAGCAAGCAAAAGAATCCTTCAGGTACTAATAAAAATTTCTTTTACTTTTGGTGTTTCAGCACTTGTTAGCAGCTGTCCTTTGCTGGCCAAGTTGGCTAAGGTATGCTGAAATCATGGAGCTATAAAAATTTACATAAACTGAAAACTAGATCCAATCTTTATTTCTTATTTGCTGTAACTACATAACCTGTTCTTGAAAAGATATTAAAGGAGAAAGTAAATATAGCATTCTTTGAGCAGATCAACAAATGTAGTAAGCTGCCACGACACTTCTGAATTACTGGAAAAATATAAATTTGCACCCATTTAGGACCCTTACATACATGCTTTTACTTGAAAAAAGTGTTTCCAAACATCTGTATACAGTTAAACTCCGAAGCACAAATTTCAAGGTAAGATTGTACATGCTGCACATCTACAAATATTATCTGTCAACAAATTAGCCTAATTCATATGCCTAAACATAGCACTGAATTTGCTTCCCCTGTCAGTAAATTCGAATGGTCAATTAGAATTATTACATTTTTCATGAAAAAAAAAAAAAAGTGTTCTGAATTTACTGCCCTTTCATCAAGTGTCTTACTGTTCTTACATTACATGTTTGTCTGAAAATGAAAGGAAGGTTGCATCAAATAATTTTGCTAAAACCTTTGTAACCCTTTTCCCATGTATTTTATGCTGCCCCACTTGTTGCCATCTGGTTTATATAAACCCTGCACCGCCATATAACTGTGTTCAGGTATGTTAGGCTCCAGGAAAGGAACTGGCCCACTGCACAGCAAGGCTTGGCTGCCAAGTGTCCACAGGAAAAATTAAGTAGACGAAAGGTTCTCTCCATCTTTTATGAGTTGCCAAACACTGTCATGTTCAAGACACTTTAATCTTCAAGGGCTGGAAGACAGTCTAGGTTTATCATAAGGTGGATATTTAAGACATAAACTTCTGTTGGTGTCTATATCTTGAGCTCTTTATGCAAGATACATAAGCTTCTTTGTAGTATGCCTTAGTAGGCATTCATGTGATAAAGTGTTCTTGCAACTAGCATCTTTTGGGAAAAAAGAAAAAAAAAGTACACAGAAAATGACATCATTAGCTAATTTTTGGAACATACCATGCCTGTTTTACTCTCTTGTTTACTTCTCCCTGTTTCCTTATTTTTCACTTTTGACCCTCCATTTGAACTCCACACCCACTCCATTCCTCATTACTCACTACTTCATATCACGTGGTGTTCCTGGTATTTCTTTAACAGCAATGGGAATCTGACCTCTCTGTAACTTTCACTATTAATGGTATTTTGCCAGAGCTGATACCTAATGAGTTATATGGCCAATATATTCAAGCAATGACATTTTTGTTACTTCTTTGTCTTTGCCTTGGTGTTTCATAATACTCAGAAGAATTGTTGTGAAGTATAGGACTTAAAAGACTCTTCAATGTACCATATGATATAGTTTGGTAGTTCTAGATTCTCTGCATGTGGTGATCAAATTGCCAAATTATGAGCTAAAATATTCAGGTTGTTAGTTTTATCAATATAAATTATCCCGATAATATCTTTTGGTTGTTCAGTGAAGAAACATTCTTCACTGAACACAGTCAGTAAAAGGCTGACTGAATACAATGCTTAGCACTGCCTAGCACTACAAATACTCTCCCTGCTGAAAGTCCTCAAGCAGGATTTTTTTGTGAAATAACCATGATTTGTCCACTTCATCTTCCACTTCACTCAAGTTATCCTGAGGCACAGGGCGTTTCTGGTGTTGTGGTGATCTTACTTAAATGCTATGACAAAACTACACAGAAGAACTATATTTTGCCAAAGGATTACCCCAGATTTTGATTCCACAAAATCCATAAAGATCAAGGAAAAGTATGCTTGCTTTTTCCTAGACACAATAAAATGGTTTTGACAATATTAATGATTAAGTTCTATATAAACTAAGTAGTTATTTTCTGAACCATACTAAGTTCTTGACTTCAATAGCTTTCACAAAATCACAGAATGGCTGGGATTAGAGGGGACCTCTGGAGGTCATCTCATCCACCCCCCCTGCTCAAGTGGGGCCAGCTAGAGCAGGTTGCTTTTTGAAGCTCTCCAGGGAAAGAGATTCCACAAACTCTCTGGGCAACCTGTCCCAGTGCTCCATTATCTGCACAGTAAAGAAGTGGTTCATGATGTTCAAACAGAACCTCCTGTGTTCCAGTTTGTGCCCGTTGCTTCTTGTCCTGTCACCGGGCACCACTGACAAGAACCTGCCTCCATTGCTTTTGCACCCTCCCTTCAGGTATTTATAGATATTGATAAATTCCCCTTAAGCCTTCTGTTCTGTAGGCTGAAGACTATCAGTTCTCCCAGCTTTTCCTCATCAGAGGGATGCTCCAGTCTCTTAATTACCTTAGTGTCCCATCTTTAGACTCTTTCCAGTAGGTCCATGTCTCTCTTGTACTAGGCGACTGTGGTGGCTTTACCATGCTGTGCAGAAAACTCTATCATAACTATATCCTATTCGCCCTCCTCAAAAAAGAGGGGGAGAAGAACGTATGATGGAAAGACAAAAAATGCTTATGGGTTGATATAAGGATAATTTAATTAAATGGGAAAAAAAAAAAAGACCTCAAGGAATCAAAGAGGGAAGGAAAAAAATATATATTCTCTACTTCCCATCAATGAGCAATGTTTGTCCATGTCCAGGGAAGAAGGGCCTCAATATGCATAGTGGCCATTTGGGAGGACAGACTTCATAATGAGAGCCATTATTAAACATTCAGCATGACGTTAGATGGTATGGAATACCCCTTTGGCCAGTTTGGGTCAGCAGTCCTGGTTCTGTCCCTTCCCAGCTCCTGCTGCACCCCCAGCCTGCCCACCGGCAGGACAGTGTGAGAAGCTGAAAAGTCCTTGGCTTAGTGTAAGCAGTGCTCAGCAACAATTAAAACATCAGTGTGATATCAACATTATTCTCATCCTAAATCCCAAACACAGCACCCTACCAGCTACTAAGAGGAAAATTAACTCTATCCTAGCTGAAACCAGGACACAAATGGATCAGGGCAATCCTAAGCAAAATTACAGGCTGGGTGATGAATGGATTAGGATCAGCCCTGCAGAGATGGACTTGGGAGTATTGGTTGATGAGAAGCTTAATATGAGCTGGCAACGTGCACTTGCAGCCCCGAAAGCCAACCATATCCTGGGCTGCATCAAAAGAAGTGTGGTCAGCAGGTCAGGGAGGTGATTCTTCCCCTCTATTCTCCTCTTGTGAGACCCCATCTGGAGTACTATGTTCAGCTCTGGGGTCCCCAGAATAAGAAAGATGTGGATCTTTTAGAGTAAGTCCAGAGAAAGGCCACAAAGATGATCACGTGGTAGAGCACCTCTCCTGTGAAGACTGACAGAGAGCTGGGGTTATTCAGCTTAGAAAAAAGGTTTTGGAGAGACCTTTTAGCAGCCTTCCAGTACTTAAATTGGGCCTACAAGAAAGATGGGGAGAGACCCTTTATCAGGGAGTGTAGTGATTGGACAAGGCATAATGGATTTAACCTACAAGAGAGTAGATTTAAATTAGATATATGAAAGAAATTCTTTATTCTGAGGGTGGTGAGGCATTGGAACAGAGAGAAGTTGTGGGTGCCCCATCTCTAGAAGTGTTTAAGGCCAGGTTTGATGGGGCTTTGGGCAACCTGGTCTACTGCAAGGTTTCCCTGCCCATGGCAGGGGGGTCGGAACTAGATGGTCTTTTAGGCCCCTTCCAGTCAGACCATTGTATGATTCCTGTCAGCCTCCATTTCTCCAGCCTTTTGAGATACCTCTGAATGGGACCTTTTGTGCCACTGATCAGTACCCTCTTGGCCATGCTATTCAGCCAGTTTTCAGTCCACCTCAATATCTGCCCATCCAGCATATACATCAACAGTTTCTCTATGAGGATCTTATGGGAGACACTGTCAAACACCTTGCTGAAGTCCAGGTAGTCCACTGCTTTCCTCTCATCCATCAGGCTGGTCATTTCATTGTACAGGCCTTTCAAATTGATCAAGCCTGTCTACCCCTTGTGAAGCCATGCTGACTACTCCCAATGATCTTCTTGCACTTCATGTGCCTGGAAATGGTTTCCAGGATTAACTATTCCAACACCTTGATAGTGATTGAGGTGAGGATTACCAGTCTGTAGTTCTCCAGATGCTCCTTCTTGTCCTTTTTGAAAACAGTAATGACATTTCCTTTCCTCCAGTCATCAGGCACTACCCCCAGTCACCACGACCAATCAAGGATTATTGAGAGTCTCCTTGCAGTGACATCTTCCAGCTCTTTCACCAGTCATGGCTGCATCTTATCAGGGCCCAGGGAATTAAGTATATCCAGGTTACTTAAACAATCCCTGATTTGATCCTCTTCCACCAAGGGTACATCCTTGCTACAGCCTTTTGCCGTGGTCTCTCATGGTTTCCCATCTCCTCCCTCCTCCCACCTCCCCCAACTCCCCCAGTGTTATTGATGAGCATGATGCCACTTGGCATGGAATATTCCTTTGGCCCAGCTGGGCCAGCTGTCTTGATTCTGTCCCTTCCCAGCTTCTTGTGCACCCCCAGGCTACTTGCTGGCAGGGCAACATGAGAAGCTGAAAAGTCCTTGACTTAGTGTAAGCACTGCTCAGCAACAACTAAAACATCAGTGTTATGAGCATTATTCTCATTCTAAATCGAAAAGACAACACCATATCAGCTACTAGGAAGAAAACTAACTCTATCCTTGCTGAAACCAGGATGCAATCCTTGCTTCCACCCTCTCTATACTTTTGTGTTAGAGTTTGGCCAGGAAGCCCCTTTTCATTCACATAGGATTCCTAGCATTTTTTCCTGACTTCTTATTCATAGGGATGGACCATTCTTGAGCTTGCAGGAGGTGATCCCTGAATATCTATCAGCTTTCCTAGATTCCTCTTCTCTCTAGTGCTTTATTCCATAGGACTTTTCCAAGAACATCCTTGAAGAAGCCAAAATCTGCTCTCCTGAAGTCCAGGGCTGTGAAACTGATTTTCACAGTCCTACCTGCCCTCAAACAGTGGACAGTGAAGTGCATTTCAGAAAAAGTAAAATACTCTTCTACTCTTTCAAAAAGAGTAGAATAGAATTTAAATGTTTCTGTCAGTTCTAAGTTGTTGGGTATGTTGTAACTCCTAGTTACTGTCTGTTGGTGTTTTATGCAAAACTGTTTTTTAAGCTAATTCTGTGATATTTCCTTTGTTTCAGTCACCTCAAGCTGGAATGATTCAGCTTCTTCCTTCTAATCCCAGTAATTTAAAGTCAGATATATTTTTAACAAGCTGAAGTAAACTTTAAAAATGTAAACAATAAAAGAATTGTAGCAGAGAATTGTTTTTACTTTTAGTGTTGACAAAATGCATGAAGAAAAATGCTAATTTTTAACATCGGCCCTCTGGGGTGCTAAATGTCCTCAACTTCTGTTTACTGTAATAGTTATGGCAGATTACAACAGGAGGAGTTTTTACTTTAGTGGATAATAAGCAGGTGGATGTTGTGGGCAGGGTAGAATTCCCCTTCCCCTCCTGAGCGAGTCTTTAGTTACACATCTGCTTCCCCTTCCTCTAATCTCTAATTTACTTTAAGGGTAGCTGAGGATTTGCAACACAAGGCCCCAAATTTTTGTGTCATGAAATCTTACCTCCAGCTTCCGAGTTGCCAGTCTTTGGGGACTAGAGCTTATGGCTGTTATTTTATTGACCTTAAGAGAAAATGGATGGGAATGTAATGACAAGACCAGATTAGTACGAGGTAGCTAAAACAAAGCTTATTGCAGATGAAAGCCAATGATCACAGCCTTCATCCATGCATCTCTAGCTCCCACTACCTTCTGCAGCTGAGTTGGAATTTCACAGTTTTTAACCAGGTGTGGTTATCATTTTCAATTTGAAACTTTCTATGAAGAAAGGCCACTTGCTGTAACTTCTTAACAGTTGGAGAAAAATTGGTCTTTTAAAACCTATTGTATTTAAATGTCAAAATGGAAAGTATCAGGTTTCTTAGTTTCACATAATTCTTGTTTCATAATTTCAGCTACTATTAGGACACAATTAAAATGAACTGTCTAGAGATCATTGAAACAATAAAATCTTTCTACAGATGGGGTGGTACATTATGAATATTGTTTTCAGTTGTGTTTTTTCACTCTAATTCTCCAAAGGAAAGCTTTTCAATATCTCATTTTGCCTGAAGGACAGGGATGTGGTTTCCTGATTAGTTATGTCCCTTTCAGACTGGTTTCTAAAAGGTGGTTAGATTTTAAGATTTAGATTTGGTTTTTGTTGTTTAGCTTGGATGATTTCTAGTACAAAACTGTTCTTGACTGTTGTTTTATCTTTCATTGGTTTCTTATCTCAATTCTTAGACAAAAAGCTAATTGTTAAAAAAAATAAAATGAAAAAATAAAATAAATTAAAACAAAAAACATGTTTTCGTTACTCCTTGACATCTAGGATTCTTCCTGGATATTAGGAACATAGCCATAACTTTAAATTACATGACACTGGCTTTCATTAACTTGAACTCCTAACATTAGGGTGAAGGAACAGAGTGAAGAAACCACTTTATTCAAGATGCTCTGCTGCAGTGTCTTGTTCTGAAGACTCTACAATTTCCCCAATATCAAATCCATTACTGCTTGTCCTCTCCTTGATTTTGGGTAGTAGTTTTTCCCTCTTTCATGTCTGGGGAACATTACTCTGTTTGGGTACTCATGTTAGGTAAAAATGTGGTAGGCTTGCACAATTAATTCTTCCAAATAATCTACCTAATATTTGCCTGTGTTGTACTGCCTTTGCTTGCTTCACAAGCTGCACTGCCATGTAGGAGCAGTCTCAGCAGAGTGCACCTAAACTGCTCTGGCCCAAATCAGAATCAACATCAGCATCAGAATCAACAGAGACATTTGACAACAAGTGTGTCAGTAATCACTGAATTTAAAGGAGGTTAAGCATTAATCTTAAACGTGATAATTTAAGACAGTATCCTCTAAACTTCCAGTGTTTAATGCAGCAAGGATGAAAGAGTGCAACTGGCTTCCCTTTTCCTCTGATCCTGGTTTCTGACAAGGAGATCCCACCTCTCCTAGTAGATGATGACCTTCATCTGAGTTTATACAAGCTTTTCTCACCTCCCATCTGGAATTCAGTAATGCGATATTGCTGGGCGCTAAGCCATCTGTCCTAGGAATCTGCAACTATATGCAGCAGTGTAACACAACATGAGCAATATAACTACCCAGAAAGTCCTCTCTCTCCACTGGCTTCCTATAGGAAGAAAAAACAGAAGTGAGTTGAAAGACTTTCCCCTTGTCTGCGAGATGATTGATGGCCTGGACTCAGGATAGCTAAGGGCAAAATAGATTATGGTCCAGAGATCTGAATTAGTAAGTCCATGCAAGTGCAGAGTAGGACTGTGTGGACTCACCAGTTTGCATCTGGAAGCAGTATAGCTGCATGTACTTGGCGTTGTGCCCAAGCTAATATACCCTGCCCTTTGTGTGTGAACGTGACTATTCTGCTTCCAGCCCTGATTTGGCAGTTTATCCAGAACCGCCCTTCTGGTTCTGGGGTTAACACAGGAGGAGTGAGGCTGTCTGCAGCTGGCAGCGTGGACAGGCTTTCAAAGAATCTCTCTGGCACCAGGGTGGGAACCTGGGATGCAAAATCCCCTCCTCAGGCACAGCAAAAGCATTCTACCCAGAAGGTATCGCTTGTCTGTGCAGAGGCAAAAACATTCCTTTCAATGGGTTGATCCAAGTTTCTGGAATTAATTCTCACAGGAAAAGAAATGTTAAAAAAAAAAGAAACAACAACCCATGTTGTCCTGTCTATCACATGCCGTTCATCCGACCCACTTTTCTGCTCGATACATGCAGTGCATTTATCACATTTATCACTCAACTCTCCCATTCTCCCTCCCCCAAACTGTTACCCAAATGCAATGATATGCATAATCTATCTTCTCACACAGCAGAGAGATAAACTCTGACAGATATTAGTTACATGACTTCATGATCTATAGAAAGGCATTGAGATTCTCCCTAGAACAGAATGCAATATCAAGTGTCTATGTTTCAGTGTGATACTTCAGAACACACAAAGATTGAATTTGCTAAACTTCTTTTTCCTGCCAGATTCACCTGGACATGCTAAAATTTCAAAAAGAAACAATGATATAGTAATCAATGGTCTGTGTTACTGGATAAAGCCTACATTTACTTGGGCCATATACTGTGCTCAGCTCATCAAGCTAAACAAGTAGTAAATAAGAACAGCAGGTAAATACTGCCTTTCTGTTGGGAAGCATCTTTTTCACAGTTTCAGAGTTGCAGATGCTTTTCACAGCCCACTGCTGGCTGCATTGGAGTAGCATTCTGCTATTTACCTGAGGTTGCTTCTATTATTTCTTGCTCATTATCAGCCCTCTTGGCCAGGTCAAGCTTCCCATGAGGAAAATAGAGATGGAAGCTTTGCCTGAGATGAGGTCTTCAGAGCTATACTTGATCACATTTCTGGCAGACAGAAGAGCTGGGTGAAAGTTCAGGGGGAAGGAAAAATTTTATTTCAAATTTGGAACCTGAATGAACTGAGCCAGCACAGAGCAAAACTGAATTTAAAAGCAAAAACTAAAAATTAGATATGTCCCTTTGATTTCACACGCAGTCTGAGCTTTGGATACCTTGAATGCAAAACTATACCTCAGTCAGGTGTTGTGAACTTTGTTAAACGTTTGATGAAGCTGGGATAAATTTAATATCTACAATGAAACATGGAAACAGGTGCGTTTCATGTGGTTTGGAGATTTTTTCATAAATAGTTTGCATTGCTCTAATAGTGATAAATTTAGAAAACTACCTTACCAGATGTACGCAGACAAAAAGGATGTAATATGAGGACCAGATAGAAAGCCTGGACTCTGAGCTAACTGCTGTGCATTTTTGCTCTTCTGAACTGAAATAGAAGCTTCCCAAAGCTGTGTCCAAGCCAAACCCACTCAGAATATAATGGATTATCCATAGTATGGTAAAGTGTCTAGCATGAAATAAAACAAAAGTTTAAGAATAAACAAGAAAAAAGGCAAAAAAAGGTGTGGGGGGGGGAAGAGAGAGAGAGAGAGATCATGAACATTGTGAAGTTCTGAGTAATTATTTTCTCAGATTTTTAACAGCCAGAGTCATAAGGGATCGCAGTGAAAGAGATAATAAAATGAGGTTTCTTTTCTGAGATTGTTTAAATGTCTGTTCCTCGAGGGGCTTACAGTAGCTGACTATCTGGACCATGAATTAATACTTTAAATAGTAGTTTTTTGTCTCACAACTAGGTTGGCCTCAACAGAACAATGAGAAGACACAATGAGAAGAAGCTTCATACTTCACAGACCTTACAGTTCATAGTTAGTGTTGGTATGTCATGCTTATTATGTTTGATAGGTTGTAATGTGTAATATGGGAAAAAGCCAATTTTCCTATTTATTTATTTAGAGATCTGGTTGGGGAAAAAAAAATCCAGAAGAATGCTTTGATGAACGTCTTTTGCATTTTTACTGCAAAGAGGGTGCAAAAAAAGGCAACCACCTCAAAACCAAACAAACAATATTTGGGTGAACTGTATACGTTTCAGTCCTAAGGGGAACCCGTTGATGAAGCCTTCCTGCTTCAGCTACAAGAAGCATCACACTCACACACTCTCATCCTGATGGGGGACTTCAACCACCAGAATGTCTGCTGGGTAAACCACACAGCAGGCTGTGAGCAATAAAGAGACTCACGAAGTGCATCGGGGATAGCTTTCAGGTCCAGGTATTAGACAAAGCAACCAGAGCAAAAAGTGTTACTGGACCTGGTGCTCACCAACACGGTTGAACTCATTAAAGGCGCGAAGACTGGAGGCAGTCTGGGCTGCTGCAAGCACACCCTGGTTCAGTTTGTGATCTCAAAGAACATGGGGCTGGCAAAAAGCATAGTCATGACCCTGAACTTCTGAAAAGCGAACATCCAACTGCTTAAAAATTAGTGGATGAGAACTCCTGGGACACTGTCATTAGGAACAGAGGAACTCATCAGAACTGACAGCTCTTTAAGGACACTTAGAGCACAAGAGCTCTCCATCCTTGTGTAAGAATCAAGCAGGAAAGGCGGGAAACTGGCAGGACTGGGCAAGGACCTGATGGTCAGACTGAGGCATAAGAAGGAAATGCGCAGGCAGCGGAAGCAGGGAAACATGGCCTGGGAACAGTACATGGATGCTGTCCAGATGTGTAGGGATGTGATCAAGAAAGCCAAGGCACAGGTAGAACTGAGCTTAGCAGGGGATGCAAAGAATAACAAGAAGGGATTCTATAGGTACATTGGCCAGAAAAGAACGGTCAAGAAGGGCACACCCCCTCTGATAAAGGAGAAGGGAGAACTGCTAACAACAGACACGGAGGAGGATGAGGCATTCAACAAGTTCTTTGCCTCAGTCTTCACTGGCAGTCGGATTTCCAATGTCTCTCAAGGCCCTGAACCTCTTGGCAGGTGCTGGGCGAGCAGAGATCCTCCCATCATAAGCAAAGAGCAGGTTTGAGTCCAAATGATGAAACTAAACAAGAACAAGTCTAAAGGGCCTGATGACATGCACCTCAGGGTCCTGAGGGAACTGGCCAGCAAGTTGAGCGAGTGATCATCCCCCTCTACTCTGCCCTCATGAGGCCCCACTTGGAGTACTGCATCCAGGTCTAGGGCCCCCAGCACACTAAAGGCACAGGTCTGTTTGAACCGGTCCAGAGGAGGGCCACAAAGATGATCTTAGGGCTGGAGTACCTTTCCTATGAAGAAAAGCTGGGAGAGTTGGGGATGTTTAGCTTGAAGAAGAGTGGGCTCTAGGAAGACCTCATTGCAGCCCTTCAGTACTTAAAGGGGCTTAATAAAACAGACGGAGAGCTAAGTTTTACTTGGGCAGATAGTGATAGGAAAAAGGGTAATGGTTTTAAACTAAAATAGGGGAGATTTAGTTCATACATTACATACTTCACTCAGAGGGTGGTGAGGCACCAGAACAGGTTGCCCAGAGAAGTTGTGGATGTCCCATCCCTGGAAGTGTTCCAGGCCAGGCTGTACGGGGCTTTGGGCAACATGATCCTCTGCAAGGTGTCCCTGCCCATGGGGTGATGGAACTAGATGATCTTTAAGATCTCTTCCAACCCAAGCCTTTCTGTGATTCTATGAGTCCAGAAGCTCCTGAATGCTTTGCAAACATAAACTGTACTGTTTGCATGAACCCCGAGTTTCTTAACCAGACAATATTTCATGATATACCATAATGCTTTATTTTGATGAGATGACACAGTAAATTTTGAAATTTGTAGGTGTCGTTTAAAAACATGATGACACTTGTCTGAAGTGGTAGTTTTGTATCTCTACAAATATCTACATCTGTGAAGACAGGCCTTCCCAGTATAAATAAAATTTTGTTTCAGGCACTGTGGTCTCAGCTCATTTCAGCCAATTTAAATACTTTATATGATAAAAATGGAATTATTCTAACTCCTTTCACTAGTCAATGAACAGAATAAACATCTCCAGAGGTCAGTCATGGCAATACAGTGACATTGAAAGTGCTTTTCTGTTGTCACTGAGGCATAATATTAGATAAGGTAAGTCGGTAATTCACGATGTATCAGTATGGTTGCAAAACCAAAACAGCTCATAGAAACTTTCCCTCATTAACTCAATATTTTAATTTTAAGCACTGCTTCAACATTGCTGCCAGCTGAGAAAGAGGGTCTAACCCAGTCTGAGGTTTGTGCAGGAAGAATTATAGATAAATATTGTGTATTCAAAATGGAGGCTTTAGGAAGAACAGAACAGAACAGACTATGATAAAATATACTGGGGCTTTATTATGGCAAACTCACACTTTCCTTGCCTACATTAAGTTTTATAAGCAAATTTGCAAGAGCAAATAAAAATTGTAATGACTTCATGATTTCCAGGAAGAGAAGAAGCAAAAAGATCTAGCCTGGAATGGCACATCTTCTTTACTACTAGCCATAGTATGGTATTATCAGCTCGAAAAAGCAGTGTTTCACAATAGACATGATGTATATGGTACTTGACGTATCCTGTGTTCATCTACTACTGGGCAACAGCATAGCATCTTGCCATAAAGATGTTGGCACATGTCAGTAATTCTCCCATTAAATGTTTCTCTAGTTCCCTGTAAGAAATAAAATTCCCATAACTCATAACTAAGGTAGAGTGTATATTCTACTGCATGATTCATGACTGCCCCTTATGGGCAGCAAAAATATCTTCTGTTTTTCAAATCATTGTTCAATACAGACCTTTTCTTTTCTTTACATATAATTCATTAGAAGTCCAATTTTCTGATATTTTTGTGATTCATTTCATATTGAATCCATAGCCCTGAGTCACAACTAAAATATTTGCAGAAAGAATGTGAACAGCTTGTAGAAGCATATTTTGAATAAATAGCAACCTTATGCAAAGAGCCAGATTCTTGTACTCCTATTTGCATTGGTGACTATACAGAATAAGCCCACTGATATCCATATAGTTACTTCAGATTTACCCAAATCCTACTGAGCAGAATTTAGCCCATTGCTATAAATCAATGGAAAAGTTGTACTTATTTAGAGTGAAAATGAGCCAAGACCTACTTGTCTAACTCATATAACAGTTTCTGGTAATCTTAGAAGGAATTTTGTCTGATTAAGGCAGGATTTGATTTTATGTCCATTCCCTGGAGGGTTGCTTCTCTGCGCTGGTCACCTTCTTGCTGCATTAGCAATTTTGAAATAATAGGTAAGAGAAAAACCTTCTAAGACTGTGGGAAATGCATATATGTGGTAACAAAGTTGCTGATGCATTAACATTTTGCAGAGTATTAACCACAAAGGAACAGTGATGTGGTATTAAAAATAATTTGACATTGTCCCTGCTGTTTGTTGCTCATTATCAGTGCTCATTGCCAGTTCAACATTCCTCAAAAAAATTTAAATCCTACCTTGGGAAAATGAGGTAGGGATTATGTGCAATGGCTGATGACATCATCTGCTAGTAATGGCTATAAATCTTGAGTGAATTTGTAAGTACAAATGTGCAGCTTGGAAGGTGCCAGATTTCACGCCTGCATACTTATAGCTTGCAAATTCATCACGTGCAGAATTTGGGAACATCATTTTCATCCAGAATGCACTCAACTACAATTTGGTAAAGCCAGAAAAAAAATCCCATCTGTACTAGAAAAAAAAATATGGTGCCATATTTTGTAGGATGATAATTTATATTTTATTTCAGATTTTTAAGTTATTTTAAATACTTCATATATGTCTTCATCTAAATGTCAATTTGACCAATGGAGACAATTTAAAAATTAGTCTTATGATATAACAGCAAGAAGGTTTCTTGCACACTGAGTGCAGTATAAGTGAGTGTTAACAAAGCACTAATGCCATTTGGACAGGATAATATTAGTTAGTGTGTCCAAACCTCTTAAAAGTACATTTTAAACTATTATATTGCCAATTAAGCAGCAAGGTGGAAAATTCTTGTCTTTCTATTGGCATAGAAAGAGTCTTTCTAAGATTTTCTTTTCCCTTATAACTTTTAAAAAAGTAGGAGTAAATGTGAACTTTACCTTAAAAGGTTGGTATTTAAAGAAGTACTCCTTAAATAACTTGTACATTGTGGCAAAGCAATATCATCTGGGAGAAAATTGGCAGAAAGCCTGGCTGAAAAAGGGTTGGCTGGTTCAGGGAACTGGTAATGAATTCATTAGGTTTTACCAATCTGCTTTGTTCTGATTCCTGTCCAACTTTGGTCACAGCCACTGAAAGTTCTTACTGGAGACAAGAGCAAGCAACAAAGTCTTAGGCCCACTTTTGATCCTGGCCTGTTTGGATTTGGAAAGAAAGTTCAGGCTTATCTCAGGTTACTGCTGTCTGAAATCTCTCCAATTGTGTATGCAGAAAGAATTGCTGACACCAGTGTGAGTGCAGTTCCCAGTGGACAGGTGCTCATCTTCATACTGCTATTCAACAAGTCAGCCCTGATTTGAGTGCTAGTAGTGATGAGTGGCCACACAGTGGGGCCTCAAAGGGCATGCGTTTTCCTAAATTTCTGCTGATGCTTAAATTCCTGTCTTGTTTGAGTGCCAATGAAGGTATGTATAAAATCTTATGGACATGTGACTCGGTCATTTTGTTGGAGCAATCTATATCTACTTTGTGGCACCATCAAGATGTTTCCAGGTGTCTACATGAGGAATTTCACTCACTTGGGATCAGACCTCATCAGTAAAACTCAAGTTAGGTTCTTTAGCACTAATTAGATTTTGTTCAGAGCTTAGGTGCTAGAGCCAGTACTTAGACTCCAAAAGTCCAGCTAAAGCTACATCAAAGCTTATTGAATTTTGAATTAAAATCTCAGATGGAGTTACATATGCACAGTGACTTCCTTGCTCTGCTTGCTGAGGATGTTCCAAACCTTTTCATTTTTTATTTTTTTTTGACCTTGTTCCCTCCTTCTGTCACAGAAGTGAGGAGTGAGAGTCAGTGTGGAGCCCTCCTTGTCTCCAAGTTGCCAATCTTGCTAAATAGCATCCCTACAAACAAGCCAAGAAATCATCTTGTGTTTGTCTGTTCTGATCTGACACATCACAAAAACACTTGTGCCCTCAGAAGAGGGCTGGCGGGGATGTGAAGCCAAGGGATGGACTGTTGGTTTAGGCAGTGATTTGTTTCACGGTATTTCAGTTAATCTGAACACCATCTCCCAGAAAGAAGCAGTAGAGGTCATTCTTCCATATTTGCCTTTGTTCTTTCTGGTGATCTTTCTATCAGATCCATGAGTATGTTTAGGATGAAAGATTCTATTTCCAACTAAATCCACCTTGCTTGTTCCCACTCTTGTTCTTTTACTTCATAAATGGAGGATCCATTATAGCAAGATAAGAAATATAGCATTTTAAAAGAATCTTTTCAGGGAAAAAAAAAAAAAAAAGAATTCAGAATTGTTTCTCCAGTCAGTACCAACCATATAGTACTTCTATCTTTAACTGGACTGCAGTAAAAGCATTGATAATAGGTATTAGTACAGATGGATTTGTATTTAGTGACAAATAGTTTTATTTTCATTTGAAAAATACATATAACACCCTGATTCCTCTACATATTGATTTGTAAAACCACATTTCTGACATCTGTAAATTCCAAAAATTGCAAATGAACAATCATCTGTGACACTATAACTCCTATTTAAAAGGCTTTATTCCTTTACTCTATGTGCACAAATAATAGCTCAAAGTATAAAGAAGTATTTTGAATAGGCACTTTGGGGCTGATGATATAAAAATGTTCTACAGAAACATTTCAGATTACCTAGAATAAATGTAAACTGGATTTCTATAGACAATTGATCTGTTCGTATTCCTACTTGTTCAAAGTTATAAGTCAATATTTCACTACATATATTGTTTGCATGTGCATTTCATTCTACTTTATTATTATTATTATTATTACTATTATTATTATTATTTCCAGCAAATCTACTCAGCTATAATTCCACCAGCTACAGTGCTATGCTGGTATATGTCATAGAATGTCCTGTTCATGGTACAGTAATTTGAAAAACTGCACTTGGAACAAATGTGAGAGAACACGTACATGAATAAATTAATTCTGACAAAGGAAGTCAGAAACAAACCATAAAGGCATAAACACATTTATTTTGAAGCTTAAATGAATATTTTCAACAATAATATAAAAAATAATTAACATCTTATACCACATCTTGTGCAACAAACAATCAACATCCATGAAAACTGGGCTATGGAAATTCATCCTAAGAACCATGCCACATTGTTTTAGTCATTCCATAATATTTTATGCCTTTGTGTTGGCTTTACTCCCACTGTTAGTAATCTAGATCCAGAGAATAATCTCCAGGGAACTATGAGTTTGTTTGGAGGGAACTGTTTTTTCCTCACATGTGGACTCTAACTGTTGACTCCAAACAGTCCCTTCTAACACTTCTGAGTCTGGGCTAAAAAAGTACAGTAATGGATCTTCTCAAGGGATGAAGCTATTTCTGCTGAATGAACTGAAACTGATACTGCACAAGCAACTTGAGGTAAGAGCAATCCAGTTCTGCCTGATTCCAAAGAACATTAGCATGACAATGATGAGGCAGAAAGCTGAGTTACATCACCTCATCAGTACTATCACTCACTGACTAATTTTCCCAAAGTGTAGAACACTATTTTTAGCTGTTTCAGAAAATTCTGAAATCTGCCATGTTTCTTATTATTATGCTATTAACCTCACAGGCAATTCATATTATTTTCCTTTGGGATGCCAGTGAGTCCTGCAATGAGAAAGGAGTCTTGCCCTTAACGTGGTAGAGACTGTTAAATTAGGATAAAACCCTCATTGACAGCTGTACAGCAGAGTAAATGAGATAGAAACAATTAGGAAGTATAAATACTGATTTGGGGCCTTAAGACAAATAACAGCCAAATTTAGGTGTGGGAACTCCTACCAGCATAACTAGATGAGAATTTCACTGGACTACTAGAATTCAGCTTCCTTGGAAGCTGAGTTCATATATATATATTTGAATAATTTTGCTGTGACACCACTTCTTAAAGTGTCCCCAAAACATCTATTATTATTATATTAACTGCTTTTTAAATGATTGTTCATGCACACCTGTTTAATTCCCCCCTTAATCTGATGCCTCACATAGTTAGTTCCACCAAAACATAAGCTATACCTCAACACCTCATTAGATAAAAGTTTTCAATTTACATACATGATAGTTTCATGAAAAAATCAAGTATTTGTTCTGTTAAAGTTCTCACAAAATTAAGACTTTTTTTTTTTTTTGCCAGCAACATTTAATGAAAAAATGCTATTTTTCTGCTCTACATTACTACCTATAGAAGTATATATTTGTGATAGAAATTGCTAGCTTCTGTTTCTATAACAACAACAACAAAAAGCTATTTTCAGTTACTCACACTATGGTAGTACTGAACTAGATCTTTTCTCTACTAAGGCCATTTAGTGACCCAGATTATGAAATATTGATGTGCTAATAATAAAGCATTTAAAATCGTGTGTAGATGTAATTTTCTGCACTCACATTTAAGTACTTCTACAGGTTTGTCCATTAGGAACATTATGCTGGAAAGAGTTTGCATATATTTTCCACTACTCATTGCAGTTACCAGCAGCCTGAACACATCTCATATTTCAGAAGTCCTTGTTGTGTTTGCCACTTGTTCCACTGAACATATATATGTGATCTACCAAGGTAAAAGATGTTAAACAGCTACGCATTGCTTACAAATCCAGAGGGAAGAGAGAGAGGTTCCCTTTTCTCTCTTAAATGGATTAACAAAACCAATAAGCCTATTTTGTTCCTTCCTATTCCATTGGAAAGATTAACAGTACAGTGTGTTTCTAGCTGGCTGTTGGGCAACACTGACTGACTGCAGCATCACAGGACTTCCTAGATACAGGGATCGTTTTGCATCCTGATGAAGTACATATTCAGCCAGTTAAGCCTTGGCATCATTGGAGATAGAGCAGAACTTAGGTACTCACTGTCATTCACACCTGGAGAGTATTCAGTTGACATGAGACCTTTGCATGACATACCTGGGCTCAAACTCTCTGTGATGTTGAACACAACTCTCTGTAATGTTGGTGTTGATGGATAGCAGATGCCTATGCCTCCCAGAAACTTGGGTCTTTAGAATGTGGTGGCACAAAATCAGCATCAGCTAGAAACTTATCCTTCATCAAATCAGCTGTGGAGAGATTTTCATAAAAATTGTGAGCACCCAACTCTTGTTGCATGGCATAGCATGGCACACATGTCAGTATGCCATTTCACCTGTATGACCTGCTTGTCAAACAGACGTCATCTGGGATCTTTGACAATCAGAAATTTCACCTATCTATTCTGTTTTATGGAAGGCAAAGTGTTTGGAAGAGTTATATTACTTGTAATGAAATTTTCAGTCAATGTTGCACTTATGAGAGACAGTCTACAGCTTGTCTTTAAGGTGTTGGCTTGAGATGAGTAGAGGAAGGACTGATATGTAGATTCATGTTAATATTTTAACCACCGTATCTGGGACCAACTCAGGCAAAGAAGGTAGAACTTTAAGCAGTCTGACCTCCTCAGGAGTTCAGGTTACCTGCAGTAAAACTATGAAAACAACATAGAGGGTTGTGAGGAAATTTGTTGATTCAGGATGCTCCTGGACAATGTAAAGTCTTGCCAAGGTAGAATAAATCTATAAGAAAATGGAAGTCAGTTCACTCTAGCACTCCTGTTATTTGAGGATGTTTCTATAAAATAAGATGCAGACCTAGAACTTTTTGGGTTTATCTCTGGAAATTCAAAGCCTTGCTTCTTCCACTGCGGAATGACTTACACTGAAGTCTGAAAACAAAGAAACAAACAGTAACAACAGCAAAACACAAACACAGGGTAAGTAACAGCAAGATTCAAATGACCTATTACAAAATAAAATGTGAAACCTGGGGTAAAAGATATCTGATCAAATGTAAATACTTTCTTTCTATATCTTAGCTAGCTGACCCAGGCTTCCTTTAGAATCATTGGAGAGAAATAGATGCTTTAATGTAATTCATCTTAGGAATTTTATTTACTGACTTCAGGATAAACTGAGTTGCGCTTTAGAAGAATGTATTTCTCTCCACTGACTATAAGGAGCCTACAGTGATAAGCTCAGATGTACTTGTCTAGATCATAGACATTTGTAGTTGTTTGATCTACTACAGTTAAGAAAGCACAAAAGGTATTTGACCCACATGTCATGGTTTCAGTGAGAATGGATATAATTAATTTTTTTTTTTGATCTATCTGCTTAAGGGGACTTGTTGGAGACAAATGCTTGAGGAGATGGACCCAAGGTCTTAACCAGCAGGACTGATACTATGTTCCTGCGTTTTTAATCTGAACAATGATAATGTTATAAAATGTAAAGAAGAGGAAAAAATGACTTGAGCTTTGAAATGTAATAAAGTGACCATCAGGACCCTAGGATTCTAGACTTAGAACTGGAGAAAAGACAGGCTTATAAGATAAGGGAAAACTAAACAATTTAGACTGAACCTCTTATGACCCAGTTCAAGTATTTCTGGTGGGTTACATGAAGCTGACCTACTGTGTATGGCATAAAGCATGAAGTTTAAAATGTATGAGGAAAATGCTGTTAAAGGAACTCATAAATGAGATTGACCCTACCAAAGTTTTGCAAAACACACTAGAACCATAAAAAAGTAGGGTTTACAAATGCAGCATTTCTACTTATTATCTACAATTGCCTTCTATAGCAGAAGGGATTATAGCTATCCTTAATTAGGGGGCATACCAACTGTTTAAGAAATTTAATTTGAATTTGGATTAAACCCAACATTTAGGTGGCTGAATTTTTATACTACAGCAAGCTACAATAAGAGTAAAAAAAAAAAAAAAAAAGGAAACGAGAAGTATAAGCATTTTATATAATATACTAAGTAGTTTATAGTGCATTAAGTGATCATGTAAATGTCACAGATGACTCAAATTATCATAAGAAGGCGTAAGTTATTCTTTTGTTTTAGGAGGCAAGAACAATGGGAAAGCTCAGGTTTCATTCAGAAGCTGTCCAATCATTTTATTGAAATATTGACATCTCTTGGGCTCCTGTATCTATGCTGTGAAATTTTGTGTGACTGGATAAGTCACATATTCTGTACTGAGATCTGGGAAAAATGAAAGGACTGTTGTTTCTTAAAACAGAAAAATGCTGTATTTTTTTTTTTTTTACTCTGTTAAACAGAACAAACAAATTTTTAAAGCTCCCTGTAAAACATTGCTGCACAAATATTTTCACAAGTAACCTTCATGCCAGGTAAAGAATTATCAGCCTTTGTCCAGTTTTACACTTTCTCTTGAAGACATAAGACAATATGAAGCTGTATATCATGATCTATTTAAGAGCTTTAGAGCAATGGAAAAATAATTAATTAAGCCTCTACCCTCATGTGGAACAAATCCCATTTACCAAAAAAAAAAAAAAAATGCACAGACAGAGCCTGCAGTTTGTCCATTAGCACAAAACTCATTGGCAAAGATATCTCCTGGAATCAAAATTCCATAACTTAATCTCAAGATCATCCATCCTTTTTGGGTGTTGGGGTCCATCTCATTTCTGAATGCCACATTTGGAAAGCAATTTGAAGCAAAATTTCTTCCACTAGTACAATATTATTTTCTCTAATGAGCTGTCTCTGTTTTGTGCCAGTAACAGCTCTGCTTTGTGGTCAACTAAGATACTATTCATAGTTACTATATACCCCTCCAGGGATCCATTTTTATATTCCCAGTACTTCTACTGACAAAAGAGTTTTAGGTGGACAAGGAACACTAGATATGGCCCTGTTCTTAAAAGAACCCTGACAAATAGCCCAGACAATGCAGTTATACTTTATAAGCAAACATATAGTATAGATTGAGGAACTGGTAAATAAATGTTCAGAATTTTCTACAGAGTGTTTCAAAAGTCTAAATATTTCTTTACAGTGTAGATGCCTAAATGTATTAACGTACTTTAGGGAGGGGGTACAAGCTGAGAGAAATAGAACAAACAAACCTGTAAAAAATAGATAAACTAAGTGGTACAGACCTATTTATATTTACATAAAAATGCTCTAAAGTTTTAGATGTACATTTCTAAATGATAATATAAAACTGTATTAAAAAATATGGAAATCACAGTATAATTAACTACTTAATGAATTCAAGTAATAAAATGGCAACTTGACAGCCTCCACCTATATTTCCCCCAGTCTTTCATGGCATGGTCTTAAGCTTCACCCAAATCCTATCAGACAAACACCTTTTGCAGCAAGAGTCTAGAAAGTCAGAAATTAATCTCATTTTATACAAACTCATACATTTTAGCCCCATATCTGCTTATTGTTTTGACTGGAATACTTAAAATACTTAAACCTTTATAAAATTTTGGGAAAGAAATAATTTATTAAAATGAAATTCTCAATGATGGCTAAAGCCTTGAAGTTATCAAAGCTACTACTGACTTCTTTGTTGATAGTCTACATACCGAGAACTTTACTCAAATTGAGAGGTAAAATGAACACTTAGGTTTGGAGAAAATGCAATATTTATGTTTCATTTGCAAAGAGAATGGGATCAACCTTGACTAAAGTATGTTTTTCATTTTCTTCAGAGCTTGTATTTATAGGGAGCCTTGTTATTTGAAGCTCAAGTGCACAAATCAATGGGTGGTGAGGGACAAAGATATTTTGGTATACAATTATACGTACATTGAAGGAAAGAAAATAACCCTGTTCCTTTGGCTTCAGAAACAGACCTCAAAGAAAAGGAGAACTAACAAAGAGTAAGCTCTAGTTTGCAATAAATAAAAGCAACCCCCTCTTTTTAACAAATTACAGCAGGCTCTTTGCTGGCAAGAGTTACAGGTTTCTAACCTTCTCTAAAGGCACAGTTCTTTAGATATTTCTCCAAGTTAGGCAGCATTTACTGTTCGCCTTTCCCCCATTTGGATCCGATAGTTGAGTGTTAATCTGTAATGAATTTCTATATTGTAGAAAGCTGACATAATTATTTCATAAATCATGGAGATAGAGCTAAAAAAGGAAACAAAACCCACAATCTATCTCTTAGAGATTCAGAAGTAGAGCCCAGTGACCCCTTTTCACTCTGGACCAACTGGGTGGGGACTGGCATGCACTGTCAATTGTGGATCTGCTTCATTGCCCTAGGTGAGAGGAGTAACTGTGAAAAAAGAAAAAAAGTTTTATGATGAAGGGTAATAAGTTCTAATAGGGTTCCTGTGAGTGCTTGCAGTCTGCACATGATTGAGGATAGCACCAATACTCAATATTACACCAACAATTCATGATGAACAAGAAAGCTAATCCCCTTTCTGTATCTGAATTAATCAGCCAAAATAGAAAACAAAATTGGCAGGACATTGGATATTTGGGGCCTCCATAAACCAACACCAACAGAACACAGTTAACAATTTTGCTGATTAAAAAAGTAGTAACTATTCAGATTTTACATATTTAGCAACTGAAGCTACTAATGTGGGATCCAGCCTGCAAAACCAAATATGATGTTAATTTAATATCTAACAAATGTTTGTGAAGTCACAGAAAGAAAAGCATTTGGTTTTCAATTTCCTTCATTATGTCCCCACCCCATGAAACCCCTGCAGGCCCATTTCCTTTTCTTGTTTGAAGTGAACAGCAACTTTCCCAACAAACCCAAAAGCTGTTTTTTTAAAGGAGCTTAAGAGAGCTGGTCACCCAATCTAGGTTTGATCCAACTGAGAAGTGAACACCTCATTCAACACATTTCTACTTACCTCTATTAGGTATTGCCTAAAGATATGAAGTAGATAATGATATGAAAAAATACATATGATATATATATATAATAATAAAAAAAGAGATTTATCATCATGCTACTCTTTTCAGGGGATCTTTCTTCCCTTCTCATACCACAAAAGACATGAATTAATTGCAGTTTTTGCCCAAGCTCTGTCAGGCCTCTAAATGGAGACCAAAGGCAGTATTTCTCCTGCACTTGTCCCAAGGACACGGAACAGCCTGTTTTCGCTAATGAAGCCACTCTTGAGATACTCCTGGGTAATCAGATGGGGGTCTGGTTATAATTATAGGCCAGACACTGAGATGCTAACTTTAATATAGCTAGCAAGGGTAGCACTTGCAATGAAAATGTTGTCTGGTACAAGGGTTAGGAGCAATGGTTCTTTCTCAGGATCTCCATCAAATTCTTACTAGCTGGGTTAAAGCTGTCAGATGTATGGCAACCTACAGAATAATCTCATCTTCACTCACTTGTATGTAGCTCAGTTTTATTTAACATTAGCAGCTGACACAGTAGAAACACTGAGAATGAGCCTTCTACTATATTTCTCAAGATTGTTCACAGTGACAGTGAAGTAGGCAAAAGTTACAGTCATTTTAAAACATTGTGGTGCTACTACCTTCTTCTAATCCAGTCTCCTCCACAATACAGGAATCTAAGCATTCCATTATTTTCTGTATCTGTTCTTTTAAAGTGTATTCTTAATCTGTTGATCATTTCTCTGTGGAAGAAGAGTATTTTTCCACATATACACCATAAACATTATTTTAGAAATTTAAAGTAACAAATATATGCATATTTTAAACTAATTTTCCCCTTTTCTAATTCTATAAAATTACTCTCGGTACACTACTAGTTATTTTGAAATGATGTGCCAGCTTTTGTCAGAAAAAAAGGGAAGAAGAAAAACTGGACTTAAGTTGTTGCATCAGGTAAGTATCAACAGAGCAGAAGTGAAAAGCAGTTTGTGATTTTCAGACCTGAAAATAACACACCTGCTGTGGCTGTATTATCACCATGTAATAATTTAGATAAACTAAAATGTCTATCTTGAGAGGGTCTTTACTACAACCACCTTACAACCTAAATAATTTCATTTTAGGTAAAAAATTAACCATATGAGTGGATTTATACAAGCACTGAATGCTGGTCTGAGTTAATTAGTTGGAAGTTAACTTGCAAGACTATTGATGAATGCTCCTGGAAAGCCCATCCTTCAATCTCATATTGCACTCGGGAGTATGTTTTAAAGAGAGAGGGAAAAATAATAACAAATGGTAATGCAAAGCTCAGACTCAAAAAGGGAGTTCATTAGCTATGTTAAATTTTGAAAACCAGGGTTTATATCTTTGTTCAGATATAACTTTTCTATAACAGAGATCATGTCAGTGAGCAAACAACTATAAAAGACAGGAGGACAGTGGTACTGAGATACAGGGTTTAACTCTCATCACACTCCCTGAAGTGTCATGGAGAATTAGTCAGCTCAGCAAGCATAGCTTGCAAACAGCTGCATTTTAAACAGATTTTTTTTTTTTCTAAACCAGCCAGTTAAACACAAAGAGTTCGATCATGCTAGAAGACCCCTTTGTTTCTGAAAGTGTATTAAGTACCTGATTCAAAGGTGCAGACACAAGTTCATACATATATGTGTGTATGTGCATGGATATTTCTACACCCTTTAACCTAGAAGGCAATCCACGTGACCAGATTCCTTCCTTTCCTTAGCACACATTCCTTCCCTCCCCAAAAAGTGCTGTATCAGGTTATCAGAAAATCAGAAAAGTTAAATTGTATCAGAAAAGTTAAATTGAAAAGGGGTAGTACTGCTCTCCGTGATTCCTTACTCCATGTTTATATTAACATGAAAAATCCAGAGGGAACTATCTGATTTCCTGTCTACAGTGTTCTTTGCATAGTCACTTTAGTGACTTTAGGTGAAGAACCTATTGAATAGCAGAGTGCTTCCAGGAAATGAAGATGAGACATGGTATTTGTTCTTCTATATTTAACTAATGTTTCAGGAAAGATCCTGCATTCTAGCATCACAATGACAATGAGGTTTCCTGAGCTGCCTCCCAGGAGTTAATAGGAACTTCTGCCAAAATCAGGAGCCTTTTGCAGAAATTCCTATGCAGGAATGTACTAAGGGAGAGCAAACCCCAAACCCAGCCCCAGAGGGCTCACATTCAAAATATACCAGAAAAAAATATATATGGGAGGTCTCAAAAAGAGTGGCTCAGTGACCAGACCATGAACAAAACTTGGGTTTGATAACATCTGAACTCTCTGTGTCTTTCATAATGCCTTGCCAATACAATCTATACCTTTTGAATCACATTGCAACAGTCATAAGCTCTCATATCTGCCATCCAGCAAAGCTTGTCCTAGTTCTTCAGACTCAGATGAAATACTTTCTCCAGCTGCATGCCCAGCTTCAGTACTGTTGCTTCATGCAACAATTCCTAATTTACACAGGATCTCTCTGCTATTACTAGCACTGAGTGAATCGCTCTGGTCTCTCCATTGCCATATGAGTCAGTCAGCTGAAATAAACATGAAGGCCAGAAAGAAAGTAACTTAGAAACAGTTCTGGGATAAATTAGCTCTTTACATAAAATGATTTCATTTACTATTTCATTTAAGTGAGCAAACTAGAGACCATGTTGTGGTTCTGCAGCTTAACAGAGTGGCATAACAGCACAACGCTTATTTAAAACAAACAAATGTCAAATTCCTGCCTGCCATAGATCTCAAATGCTCAAGGGTTGCTCCTGTTTGAATGAGACACCAATGACTTTCAGTGGAGCTTGGTGACGTACATCCTTCCATAGGGTTGAAAACATGCCGTTCTCTTGGATGTACATTGTGTTCTGTGGACATGCTAAATCTCTGTTCTCAGTACTTACATGTGACTCAGAGGGAAAGTATTGATAGTGGATATGGCAGCAGATTGCACATGGCATTGAACTTTGCATATTAGGCTTGTTAGGAGATATTGCCACCTATTGTTTTCTATCTTGGTTGCATTGCATTCATAATAAGTAGTTGGGTTTCATGCATTTTAGCAATATTCCACATAAATTTTTTTTGAGATGGGAATCTACATTTTGTTATTGACATTAAATAAATGGATGATTTTCTGGGAGTAATTGGTTTTTATCTATCCTAGTTGTTTCTTTAGCAAGCGTCACTATGACATTCAAATTCTTCAGAGATCTGTAGAGTGAAGCTTATCTGAAATCAAATAGTATTTTATCTCCTTAAGTTCTAGATAGCTCTGTCTTATCCATAACATGAAATGACTCCCAGTTAGTTAGGAAAGTTCATAAAATGTAAATTTCTGCTTCTTTTAGAAATAATCAGAAACTATCAGCCTAAACTGATTTGTTTACTCTACAGAGAGAGAGAAAAAAAAAAAAAGTCTTTTACAAAGACCTCTTTAGTAACTACAAGTATTTGTTGTTCTTTTGGATAGTTTATTTACTGCAATACAGATCTTGGACAATGAAAACCTTTCATGGATTTGTCTTAGTTTTGCTGAATTTATTTGGTAAGATAATAAGTAGTTGATAATATTTTTGAATAAATAAAACATTTTTAAACATTTTCTCACATTAAATGAAACCATTCAGAAAGAATTTCCTAGAAATTAAATGACATTTTTGACTTCAGATCAAATCAAATATTTGCTTAAAATCAAGTTTGTCCTTCACTTTTTTTTTTGTCTTTTTAGTATGAAAATAGTGGTTTTTTTTTTTTTTTTCTTAATACAGATTAAGACTGTTCTTCACAACATTTTTTCAGTTAATGAAAAATGTAATTATTTGTCTGACTTAATGGTATTCTTCCTATGATCCTTGTTAATAGTTGCAAATTATTCAACTGAATCTGTCCTGAAATAGCTTGAAAATTCAAATGCAGATAGGCAGTACCATACAGCATATAGCAGTACCATATTCCACAGATGGATGGAATCAAAGTGGAATTCCTGATACAACTAGGAAGCTACTGGATGAAAAGGAATGATATCCTCAGGGGTATTTCCCTATGTCTTTTTCATGCTGCTGTCCTGGGCATTTTGGTTTGTCTGTACAGTTCCTTTGGAGATGTGATATGAGAACATTTTCACCAAGATATTGAGCACAGGCTATCAGAAGAAAATGCAGCAGCTAGTTGCACATGTTTTTCCAACAGAACAGATGTTTTGCGTCACCATGAAGCTAAACTCTGGCACACTGATACTAAGAAAGAATGGGAGTCCCAAGAGTCACAGAAGAACATAGTCTTTGTGAAATGGCACAGTGGGAAGAAACTATTTATTTATTTAGGTAAAAATATTTTAGGCATACAAGGACCAAAGAACTGTCCATTGTGTTCTTGATAAAAATGTAAGTGCAGTTGTAGCCATGAGCAAGCACAACAACAAAATAAGGATACATGAGTTCAAAAATATATGGATAGTGCTTTGTCAGAGGTGACTGGACAAATTAGTTCTCATCATTAGACCAAAACCAAAGGGTACTTATTATCTTAACACTTAATTCCATGTAGAAACTACGCAAAGTACTGTTCAAGTTCATTTCTCTTTGTTTCTGGCATTGTAGTGAGTTTTCTAATAGATGCATTATTTCATCTTTGACTTGCATAGTAATTCTTTCAAAGACAGCTGCTCTTGAGCCTTATTCATTACAAAGTTCAAGAAGACTGTTAGGGCTTGGGAGATAATTACAGAATAGTGCGAAAATTATCCTAAATTAACAAGGAAGCCCAGGTCTATAAGATTTATATAGAAGAAAGACGGCAAACAAAAAACTTGTACTGTAAGTGGAAAGTAACTGGGAAAGAAACATAGATTAAATAAGCACAGAATCACCTGACCAACTTTTTTATAGATCCACAAAAAGAGAAGATGTTTTATTTCCCAACACCTTCAGATCATGTCTTTCTGGAAAGAATGCATTAATTAAACATAAAAATTGTATTTCATGTAAGTATAAATGGATCAATGTTATAATTTAGTTACATATGAGGTTTAGATTAGCTGAGTTAATGTTTCTTCTGCCCTAAAACTCTCTGAGTTTACAGGAATTTATCACAGAGGAGTATCCAGACCACAAATTGCATCCTGGAAAAGGAAGAAAACACTTTTTTTTTTTTTTTTTGTCATATTCATCTCAGAACACTTTGAAAGTGTAACATAATAGTAGCTGAAGTCAGTGGTAATAAACTTGTATGACTTCATATCACTTGATCACTTGGGAATGGCATTCAGCCATTTTCTTACAGCTTTCTATGATAAATGTTCTAAGGCTTTGTTTTTAAAAGTTACAAATGGGTGGAAGTTTTGAGGACTTTTTTTTTTTTTAGTATTGATTTAAATTTAATTTTATGAATGTTTAAATGAAACAAACTTCGTTAGCTTTGTGTTTTTATGTTTATAGGAATACTGTGTGAAAATTTATATTTTACAAGACTTTAAATAGAGATTCATTTTTATTTTATTTTTTTTTCTCAAGAATCAAAATTTGGTAGAAAGCTTCCTTAATATTCTGTGATGCTGGTGATCTCATTTGTACCATTCAGATATCCACCAGTAGTGCTAGAGCTCATAGATCTTTTTTTCTCAGGCATCTGGTCTATCTGGTATGGAGGGAAGTAAATAAATAAATGAATTGAAATGAAATGAAATGAAAATGGTGAAACATCTGAGTATCTTCTGAATTACTTCAGAGGAGACTAAATTTTGATGAATTCACACAGGAATATCAGTAATAAGAATATATTAAAGTCTTCTGTACAGTATTGATTGATTTCTAGTCTGACTAACTCAATAAAATCATTAAATTTGACTGAACATAAGATCATAGAATCCTAGGATAATTCAGGCTGCAAAGGGCCACAGGAGTTCTCCAGTAAAATTTTCTGCTCACAGCAAAGTCAGGAATTAGGTCAGACCAGGCTGCTGAGAACTTTATTCAATAAGGTCTTGAAAATTTCCAAGGACTCTCTGTGCAACCTGTTTCTCATCCAACTGAGATCAAAGCCAAATTGAATGGTTTTATATATCTTAACACATAAAATAAATAAATAAATTAAAAATAAAATAAAATAAAATAATTAAAATAAAATAAAGTAAAATATATGAAATAATAAAATAAAAAGTATCTCTGTTTAGTGTGGTGGGCTTATTTCAGACAGAAAGAAATCACTTTTGACATTTCTATGAGGGCTGAATTCACCAAACTCCATGGGAGGATGTGATACTAATCTTCTCTTATGCAGTAGCAGAGGACTAGAGAATATAGCCAAGATATCTGAGACTAAGTCTCAATTCTGTAGTTTGATTTAGGGCTTTAGAAGCTATCTTTTACTACTTCCAGAAATATACTTCATCTTATACAACTACAACCTACAGAGGTGGGAGGAAGGCATAGTATTTTGAAACTGGAAGTGGGTGGATTTGAAGTCACCAGCAAGCAGCTGGGTATCTTCCCTAATAAGTAAAATTCACTGAGGCTGAAATCACTCATGATGGAGCTAAATCACTGTGTATATTAAAATGTTTGTGAAGACAGAGAACAAGAGTATGAAAATGACTTACTGACCCAGTGATTAGCCATGTACCTAGGAAGTTTTGATCTGTACTCTAGGATATATTTAATTATTCTTGTCAGCTAGAACTGTGTTATTGCCATGAGGAATACAGCTTAAATTATCTAATAGGTTGTCATATTGTCAATGTCTCAGATAGTGTGATAGTATGATTAAAATCTCCAGATGCAGGAGAGAATTGAAATGAGGTATTTTGTGACCATGCCAATATTGCTTGTCTATAAACTCTTTGATAAAAATCCTGCACCTTATTTTCCTCTGATATTTCCTTTACTATTCAATATATGTAAACTGCATACAAATTATAGGAAATGCATTTTTTCAGTAAATTTATAACAAATCTAACTGAAGATTCTGCATTGCTCCAGCCTGAGCCATTTCCCACTCTCTTCACAAACACTTGGCCTTGGGCTTATCCTTGGTACACCCCCTATCAAATTTAATGTCGAATTGTTCAGTCAACTTCCACTATCACTTCACTAATGGTGCCAGTTCTTATCATCATCTCACAAACGCCTCTGCACCCTCTCCCACTTCCCCTCACGCTTGGGAAGAGATTCTCATCCATATTTTCAGTCAGCCTATTTTTACATTTTCTATCCTTCTTAAAACCAGCTTCTGGTGAGATACCAACATTGTGGGTATATAGGTCTATTAAGACTATACATTATTTGATTGTACCTTGTACATCAGGATTTTAATGCTGTTTAGGATTCATTACACATAGTTGCAATAGAACTAATAAACAGTAACAGTTTTTATGTTAAGACTGATAGGGGTAAGAATTTTATTACAGGAAGGTGAATCCCTGCTTATCCTTGGAATTTTGTATCACAGTGTAGCTAAAGTACTACTTAAGAGAAACTTTAGTTCTCCAGAACTTTTTGGTCCATAGAAGAATAATTTCTGAAAGTGGCACAAAAATACCAAAGGATGTGCACTATCAAAAATACAATTTAGACAGGTAGGCTGAAATACGTATAAGAATATGACCACAGATTACCAAAATTATGGCTCTTCTGAGGCACTCAGGTGGCTCATGTGGATATTGTTTAAATTCAGCCTGACTTCCACCACCTTGATACATCTATGTAAATTTATATATATTAAAATATATATATATTCAAAATGTTGACCTAATTTGTGTGGGGAAAAACAAACAAACAAACAAACAAAAAATGGGATTTCCTACAGGGCTGACTTGTTTTTGTTTTTGTTTTTGTTTTTTCAGTTAGAAATATCTGGTATATGTATTTTATAGGGGTTGAGTGAATCTGGGAAGAAGATACTGAAAACTGATCATAAAGGCCTTGAGATCGTGTTCCATACCAGACAAATCCAATAATACCAGCATGAAGGTTCTTGCAGAATCAAAGCTTTTTTTGCTCTAAACCTACACTGAGAATTACAATACACATGGATAAATGAAATGTAGAGGGGCAATACAGTACCTGTGGCCTCAATGATTCAGAAACTGTGTCACACCACAAACAAAATCATATTTTTTTATTCACAGAAAGAAGAAAAAAAAAACTGTTTTCTTATCCAGACTGGTGTAATATTTTGTTTTTCAGCATTGCTTCTTTAGAACTAGAAATATTCTTCCTTCTGTTTAAATAAGAACACCTTCTTACAACTCCAGAAGCTGGACCTTAAGGAGGAAAAACAACACCAACAAGCAGCCTAGACATAGGCAATCTTATGGGAACAATACAGTCACCCCTCAGACAAGCAAGAAGGCAGCCTAACACTATCATCATGTGGCTGCTCTTCTGCAGGACAGGATTTTCTTCCTCATGTATCTCCAGAGTCAGGCTGCTTTGGAGGCTGTGTCCTTTGCTCCTCAGCAGCTCTGAGAAAATAAACATTAAGAAGAAAGGCCTCCAGGGAAATCGCAGGGTTTCATGGGCCTTCTCTGCCCTCTCTGTTGCTTTTATCACCATTAAGCAATTGGAGATTTGGCAAAAGCTGACGTTTACTGTACGGATGGCTCAATTGACCTCTGGTGATGGAAAATGCTTAAGATTTAGTTTTTCTGCGTAAGATCAAAGAATAAACATCAGTGGCTATGCAAAGTCTGAAGTCAGTTTAAAGTACATTTTAAAATATGACTTCAATATAGTTTTGTTCTGTAGTAAATATTTTAAAATATTTATACAAAATGCTTGTATCTGGTCTGTAGGAAGACTTTTAAACATCATAGATTGAGACAGTCTACGGCACAAGTATCCTGATCATAATACAATGGAGAGAATGCTGTTTTCACTACTTTTGTCATTATCTAAATTTAAGCCAGGATTTTACCAGTTAGTAAAAGTAAATGATTATGATTTACTCCAGTTTAACATCTCTCTCACTGACTTTCCAACCCCCCCCCCCAAACGATTTGGTTTTGATACAGGGATCCCCTTCCCTCTAACTAGATGAAAGCTTTGGTGGTATTCCAAATGGGGAAAAATGCAAGTGCCTGTCCTGTTAGAGATTTATGGAAACATAGATAAACTTCAATAGAAAACATAATATCAGACAGTATCCTCTCAATAGTGTTTTTTTCTTTTTTTAAAAAAGAAGTTATTACATAGAACCTATCCACTATATAACTAGATAAAATATTTTTAAACATCTAATTATACATAAATTTCTATTTTTAGCAAATGCTACAGAAACAATATATTTCTGTAGAAAACTTGATTCCAGTTCTTTCAAATGCTACAGGACCATTCCATTAGAGACCTATTAATCTTACAGAGTATAAAATGTCTTCACTTAAAATGTGTTGTAGAAAAATAGATTAAAACTGTCTGTGCCTATTTTCCCTCAAAGCCATAAAGAATTTTGAAGATTCAGTATATTTTGCCTTTTTACCAGCCTTCATCTTCTGACGTATTACAGACAGACAAATTCTTTCATAAGATAATGGACGTGTTAAAACAAATAGCCCACCAGCAGCTTGGCCATTAAACAGTCCCACAGGTTGTTATAGGCCTAGCCCAGAAATGACTTTATTAGAACCAGCCAAGCAAATGTGCCAGCTCCTTTTCCAACTGCTGGAAAATTTAATTCCAGAACTGGCATGTGGGTGTTGCAGCTGCCAAGCTTGCCTCAGAGTGGCCAGATTTAGAGTCAACACAAGCAGAAACCAAAGGACATCACTTGTATCCCATACCGCTCCAAACCCCCCAGAGGCTGCCAAGATGATACTGTTATGCTTAGTTATTAATGATTTAATACTTGTTTATTTCAACACTTTGTGTCATCAGCCAGTGATTTCAGCACTCATTCCTGAAAAGACTGTAATAATGGAACTTACCAGAAGATTAATGCTTCATCTGTGCAGTAAGCAAACAGCTGAAAAGTAGAGGAGATTTCCTGAAACTATCTCTGGTAACCACGTATTGCATAATTGATTGCAGGACAGACTAGAGCTCAAAAGCTGAGGTCTGGATCCAGATTTCCACAAAATTCAGGTATGCTAGTTTAATTCAGTTTGTCCAAAACACAGGTTCCCCATTAACATCACATTTCTAATAACATTTTTCCAAAGCTCAGAGCACACCAGATACATGGATTTACTTATGTCCTATTTTGATCCAGTTACAGTTTATGGGTCATTGTTTTATAACTTGATGTACATTTATGATACTACATAAATAATAATGACACAATAGACTGCAAAACATATCATTTATAATGTTATTGTGACTCAATGATAAAATATAAAATCCGGGCCTAAACTATAGTATTCTAATCCAAATTGAGATTCTTCACTCTTTTGGTGGTTTTCATTGTCCACAAGCACAATACAAATGGATAAACTATTGGCTTACTGTTTTATACAAGCATGTGATATCTGGCAAAATGCAAGAAACACCATGAAGAGGGGAATATCGTCTTCAAGGTATAACATTTGCAAGTCATCTTGTGTTACTTGAAATTTGTGATGTGTGCCCAAATATTTCAACAGCAATTACCACAGTTTATTAAATATAGATGTTTTCCCCACCAAAAAGCGCCAGAAGTTTGTAATTTGCATTTAAGATTATATAGCAGTTATTTACAAGAAAGAGATCAGTGTACAGATATGAATCATGGCAAATACATTTTTGTTTAATGAATTATCAGTAAAAATGGTTAATTATTTAATAGTGGTAAATCATTTAATTTATTATCAGTAAGTTGCTGATAACTATTTTATTTTCACATGGCAACTCGAATCATATTAAATTTCTCTTCCAATTTCTTTTGCATAATTTTAGTCAATAGTTTTTCTTCTGTTTGGTCAGGTTTTGATGCAGGTACCCACCACAGGGTTGGCTTCCATTCCTTCCCAAATTTATTGTAATGCTGCTGAAGTTGCATGCTGTTTGCATGCTTTTGTTCAGCTACTGTTCACTGACATAACTTAGTTGAGAACCTGACCCCAAGTAATATAACTGCATTCATGTAGGAAGTCAGTCTCCTTTGGAGAAACTGATAATTAAATTCATGGTCTCTGAAATGAGGTCCACAACAGACTGATCTGTATTCCTACTCTTAAACAAGGTGCCTTTGTACTACAATGAAGTCTCACTTACAGTTCTAGAAGAGGTGGATGGAGGCCAATAGGCCATTGAAAAGTCTGTGCCAGCTGGTGTCAAAAGAATTTGTATGGTGTCATGTGGAGGGGCCCACAGCTGGACTTACATCAATGTTTATGGTCTTTGCACTGGACAAAGTATTTTCACCATTTTCCTAACAACCAGAATGTGGGTTTGAGCAAAAGGAACTCTTTCTTCTGAGTTCATGAATTCCCTGCATTGTTCATTCTACAAAAATACACATATGTAGTAGGTGGGGGAATAGGTCTCTAAAACAACATTTTGAAGAGTATGAATCCGGGTGGAGCCAAGCAATATACAAACTTCATTTTGGGTGCATTAAGCATGGCATAGCCAGCCAGTCAAAAGTGATTCTACCACTATATTCAGCAGCAGTACAGCCTCCCCTTGAATACTGGGTACAGTTCTGGACTTCCCAATATAAAGACGATATTGAGGTACTTAAAAGTGTCCAGAGGAGGGTAACAAGCTGATAAAAGAAAGTCATGTCTTGTGAGGAGAGGCTGAAGACACTTGGGTTGTCCAGTCTGGAGAAAAGGAGGCTGAGAGGTGACCTCAGTGCTCTCTGCAGTTTCCTGAGGAGGGGAAAGAGGACAAGAGGCAACAGGCACAAACTGAAACACAGGAAGTTCTGGCTGGATGTGAGGAAACATTTATATACTGTAAGGGTGACAGAGCACTGGAAAAGGTTGCCCAGAGAAGTTGTGGAGTCTCCTTCTTTGGAGATATTCAAAACCCACCTGGATGTGATCCTGTGCAACGTGCGCTGGGTGACCCTGCTTGGTAAGGGTGTTGGACCAGATGATCTCCAGCGGTTCCTTCTAACGTCAACCGTTCTGCGATTCTGTGAAATGGGGAGGGATGTGCCTGTATCTGCTCCCTGGTAAACAATGACAGGGACACATGGGAATGGCACAAAGCTATGCTTGGGGAGGTTCAGACCCATTTTTTTTCATTAGGAAAAATGTCTTTACCATGAGGTGGTCAAACACTGGAACAGGCTTCCTAGTGATGTTGTTGATGCCCCATGGCTGTCAGTTTTCAAAAGGCATTTGTATAATGCCTTTCTATTCTGTTCTGTTCTGTTCTGTTCTGTTCTGTTCTGTTCTATTCTATTCTATTCTATTCTAATCTATTTTTCTATTCTTTTCTATTCTATTCCATTCAATTCCGTTCCATTCTGTTCCATTCTGTTCCATTCTGTTCCATTCCATTCTAAAGGAAGTCAACATCCATGATATTGCTTTCCATTACCCAAATGGATCCAAAATACCTGCCAACAGAGATATCTAGTAAGGCAAGTTTTTTATCATTTCACACAGAACCACAGAATCATTTAGATTGGAAGAGACCTCCAAGATCACCTAGTCCAACCTATGACCTAACACTAACAAGTCCTCCACTAAACCATATCACTAAGCTCAACACCTAAACATCTTTTAAAGACCTCCAGGGATGGTGACTCAGCCACTTCCCTGGGCAGCCCATTCCAATGTCTTACAATCCTTTCAGTAAAGAAGTTTTCCTAATATCCAACTGAAACCTTCCCTGGGGCAATGTTAGCTCATTTCCCCTCGTCCTATCTCTGTGTCCATGGGAGAATAGACCAGTCCCCATCTCACTACAGCCTCCTTTAAGGTACCTATAGAGAGTGATAAGGTGCTTCCTGAGCTTCCTCTTCTTCAGGCTAAACAATCCCAGCTCCCTCAGCTGCTCCTCGTAAGACTTCCTATTTCCTATGAAACATGCAATAATGAAACCACTAAAAAAGAGGGAGAAAAAAACTTATGTTTTTTGTTTTGAGCTATAAAAATAAATGTTTTTTTTTTAAAAAATTATTATTTATTATTTATTTTATATAAGAAAGTAGGTGTCTTCAAAAGATAGATATTTACTTTGTGATAAAAGGGGTTGCTCAAAATCACCACTCACTTTTATTTTATTTATTTATTTATTTATTTATTTATTTTGTCTGTTTGCTTGCCATGGTATTAAACAAGGAATAAAACTTCTGAATTCTCTGAAAAGCTGCACAGAAATTCTTGATAGATGACTTTCTATAGACTTAAAATACTTAAAATATTAAACACTGAACAATATCAAATTATTACTTTCCATTGCATTTTATTCAGCACATTTTGTATGCTATTAAGTTGCATATGACACACTATGCTATATTAACATTTCATATATATGATATAATATGCATAGCACTGCCAGGTTTGAAAACTGAGCTATACAGAAAGAAAGCATAATTCAGACATTATTGCCCACTGGTGTTCATGTTTTCATTGCTGGAGACAGCATTGCTAACTACAATCTCACACCACTCTGGGCCAAACACTTCATTATTTATTTTCCAATTAGTTTCCTTTCAAGAAATGTCCCCTGAAATGGCTGAAGGATGTTACAATTGGATTCTATAACCATCAAAATGCTTCAGTTGGACATTTTGGCGCATTATGGCATTTTTTTTTTCATATGTAAGTCAGATTCTCCCATTATCATTCTTGTGTGCCCTGCATCCTTTGTCCTTGGGCTTCTTGAGACGCTGAATATGAGAGGGCATTTCTTTACTGTGCAGGTGACAGAACACTGGAACAGTTTGCCTAGAGAGGCTGTGGAGTCTCCTTTTCTGGAGATATTCAAAACTCACCTGGATGCCATCTTGCACAATGTACTCTAGGTGATCCTGCTCAGCAGGGGGGTTGGACTAGATGATCTTCAGAGGTCCCTTCCAACCTTTGCCTTTCTGTGATTTTGTGATTCTTCTCAACACTAGGTTAGATTAATTCTTCTAACCCATGAGTGCTATTAGTTGCTGTTGTTGAACCTAAGTATCTCTTTCTAACTAGCAATGCTAACTGGTCGTGATCATATTATCCTTTAGATGAGCACCCATATAAAATACACGGTCCTCTGTCTTCCATTACTAGGACATCTGGTCTTGTACTTTTTGTATATTTTATGAGTAGTCTTTTTCTCCCAGTCTTTTTCTCCTCAAACTGTGTTGTCCTCATTAGGATCTCTAGTATAGCTCTCAGGATTACACAAACCTCTCAGCCAGAAGCAGAGCTGGCAGTCAGGTCAGATAAGTGTAAACGAAATTTTTCATTATATTTTCATTTCCATCCTTTACATTCACACCTTAACACTCAGACCATTCTTGGGCACAGATCCTGATGTTCTTAAATGAGTATATGTTTAAAATAGTTTTTTTTCTTTTTTTTTTTTTTCTTGTACTACCTCTCTACTTCATTTTTCCATGATTTTAGTGTCTTACAATCTTTCATACTCCATACCATGTATATATATAGATGAATGGTTTTACACCACACATTTCTGAGCCTGGCGTTACACAGAGGACAGTGCCACAGAACATACTCTAGGAAGGAGGTACAACATTCTCTGGTATGTCAGGAAGGAAAACAAAAGCACAAAAAGGAAGATGTTCCCTCTAGTGTTAGCAACATCAGCCTGAAATATTATTTACATGTATAAAACACATGGGACTATTCCTATTCCATTTATAGTATTTTTATTCCATGGTATAGCCATTAACTTCTGTTATGTCTCGACTTACACTAACAGTAGACAAAATATATTTGGGTTTAAAAATGCTTGCTCTCACTTTTTTGAATTGATACCAGAGATTATTTTTTTTTCCTTTATTTATTTATTATTTTTAATTTCAAAAAGTAATAAAATCATTCAGACCAGAAAAGACTTACCGAGGTTTCTAGTTCTACCGCCTGTCTAGAGTAGGGTTAGCAATCAGGTCAGGTCAGGTCAGGTTCCTCAGGAATTTTTCATTTGGATCTAGAAAACCTGCAGGAACGGAGCCTGTACAACCTCCCTGGTCAGCCTGCTCCAATGCTGGGCCATCCTCACAGTGAAAATGTTTTTCTGTATGGTCAGTAAAATCTTCCCGTATTTCAGTTTATGACCATTATCTTTCTTTCTCCCACCACACACTTTAGTGCGTTGCCTGGTCTTCCTGTCAGTAGCTAGCAGTCTTTCCCCCAGAAGCCATCTCTTCTCCAAGAGGAACAGTCCCAGGTCCCTCAACTTCTTCATGCAGGGTGAGCTGTCTAGCCCTGACCATCTTGGTGGCTCACCACTGGGGTGTCTCAAGTTTATTAATGCCATTTAAGCTGATAGAGGAGGTAGGAGGAACAAGACTGAATACAGTACTCCAGACATGGTCTAATGAATAAAAGAGAATAATCACTTCCTTTAACCTGTTGGCTTTAGTGTTGTTGATGCAGCCCACTATGCTGCTAGTTTTCATCACTGCCAGCGTGCATTAAGCGCTCTTGGAAAGCAAGTTCCACTAAGAAGCCTTATGGATTTATATCCCACTAAGTTTCTTACATTAAATTGCTCTATGGTGGGACGTAGCTCTCCCCATTCACTGGAAGCCTAGAGGGATTAGCACTGTGTGCCTAAAGCTAGTTTATATGAATGAGTCCTGGGGGTGGGGGTGATAAAATGTGTATACAGTGAAATCTTTTGAGAAGTGGTTTAAAAAAAACTAACAACCATCTTGAAAAAACTATATATTCCAAAAGTGTCACTAAAGCAACAAAAGGGTATGCATTTGAGTAAACATGATTTCAGAACAAACTTCCAAGGAAGAGGAAAGCCCCAGTGCAAACTGAAAGAATGGAAAAAGAATATATCTCGTAAAGAATTCTCTCTAGTTAAAACTTAATTCCTACTAAATAAAAAGATATGACAGTTTTGATGAAAGACAAATGGAAGGAGGAAGAGAAGATTTTATCCTTATCAAAGGAAAGGTAGATAAGATGTGAAATAATGTAGGGCATTGGAGCAGCTAAGGTTAGCTTTTTAATTTACTCAAGGATGAGTATTTTGTATTTCTATGCTTTTGTATATGTTTCAAAGTCTGTCATGAAGAACTTAACCATTTTCTTTGGTTAAAAATGAAACAAAAAACACTGTTTCTATTGCAAACTTGTCTAGGGTGAAAAATTATGGATAAATTTAGAAAGCATGAATTATAAAATTTTCAAGAAATTCACTAGTTCAGAAAAAAAATAGATGTTTTAAGCAGATCCATTTTGATATCCACAACCCAAGGAAAGGATGGAGAATATCAACTCTCAGCTTGTAAACCCTGCCAACCTGCCAAACCCATGAAGTTCTAATTAAAAAGGAAGAGGTCTTCCTCACAAGTGCTATGCTGGGCTCCTCTTGGAAGAGCAAAAAGTATTGAGGCAGTCCACAATCTGAGAAAAGCTTTTTTTTTTTTTTTTTTTTAACTTGTTCATTCTGGAGGATGCTAAACATTCATTTGGGATCTTCCCTAATGTGCTCTTCTCTGCAGATCCAAACAGAAAACTGTCAGGAACATTCCTATTATTTTGTATAGACTGATAACAAAACTTTTCCAATCCTACTGGTGGTCTGGTGTTTTAGAGAAATTATTTACTAGTCTACTGAAAGAATTTCAAGGTGGAGTGGTCCCCCTTTTTGAAGCTACTCTTTGTTTTTCTTGCAACTGTCCAGCCTACCTAACAATTATCTAATAATAATTGATGGCTGGATTCTGTTATTTTCATAAGTTTCGTAGTGTAATGCCATGTAGCAATGTTAGGCTGTCCAACTCAAGCTGATCATAGAGGGAGAAACTCCATATGGATTTTCTTCTTTAAAAACTACTAGAAGTTTAAGTTTCTGTTCAATTTACTCTTCTGTTTAAAATTTCAGAGCTGTAGTGATGCTAGCTAGCAGCAGTGACATTGTTGTTTTTTTTTTTTAATTATTTATTTTATTTTTTTTTAAGAAAAACAACAGTATGTGAGACTGAACAGAGGAGAATGAGCTGGATTTTCAGAGTTTATGTCTGTATTTGGTTGGCTGGCTTCAATTAACACATAAAGGCTTTGTAAAACCTTTATGCCTTCATTTTTAAAATAGGGATAACTATGAGTTCTTCACATGATCCTATGAATTTAATATTTACAAAGATCTCTGAAGATCTGCTAATGATAGAAGGTCTTATCAGTGTAAGGTATTATTGCTACATGGCTGATTAATGGAACTATGCCTGCAGGGGAGAAGGAGAGCAGAGGAGGAAGAGAGTGAAAATAGAAACCATACTTTTGTCAGATTCAAGGAGCTGGTGAAGAATGAGGACAAAATGCTACATTGCTTTGTAG